>NC_052357.1:25880228-26089286 GCF_009727055.1 Benincasa hispida
TCATGTCTAATGTATGTGGATGTTGTATCATCAATCTCAGTAAATGTATCAACATTGGGCATTCTTTGCATACCTCCATAACCACACTCTTGTAGCATATCTCCTATTTCATCTTCATAAAAATCATCCTCAATTATTCATTGTGGAGATGTTAAAACAATTGACCAACCCGAATTTGCAGGGTCTTTTACATAGAACACTTGTTTTGCTTAAGAGGCTAAATTAAATGGGTCTGATATATGTCCAATACGATTGAGGTCCACAATAGTAAACCCAAACTCGTCTGTTTTGAGTCCAGTTCTATTCTCAACCCAATTACATTTGAATAAAATAAATGATAATCCATGATAGTCAAGCTCCCATATTTGTTGTATTACCCCATAAAAGGTCATATCTGACATGACGGGCCTTTTATCCTTAGCACTAGAGACTTGCATTGTGGTAGCCGTTATACTAACTCCACTATTTTGAACCCTCCTAACATCATCACGATTCTTTGTGTGATAATAGTAACCATTGACCACATAACCAAAATATTTTGCCACAGTTGGACAAGGTCCATTAGCTATCCATCTCAAATAAGGCGATATGAAATTTTTGGGTACTTCGAGAGCTAGTGCAACCTACGATATATTTCATAATATTTTAATAGTTAACATTTAATTACATCAAATAGTAGGTCTTTAGAGATTACCCGTGTGGACAACTGCCGACTGAATGTACGATTATGTTCTTCTTGAAACTACTTTCTACTTTTATTTTTACCAGAATTGAGCTTAGACAAAATATTCATATGTTGCCTATTATAAATGACAAAGTTAGTAGATTATTGAATAATCAAGTAACCTAAAACAAGAATAAGATGAAGATCTACATACTCGACGTAAGGAAGCACATCATTTACATTTTGAATAACATAAAGATGAGCTTGATCCAACTCATCCTTACTCGATTTGATAAAAGAAATAGCTGAAAATGCTCTATCAATGTTTGAATTCGCTTTCTTTGTTGATGAGTTTAGCACAATAGAATTAACACCAGATACGAATTCAGAACAAAACTCTATAGTCTCTTCAACAATATAATTTTCTCCAATACATCCTTCTGGTCGATTTCTATTTCGTACATAAGTTTTCAACACTTTCATGTATCGTTCAAAAGGATACATCCACCTCAAATAAACAAATCCACAAAACTCAACTTCTCTTACGAGATGCACTACAAGGTGTACCATTATTGTGAAGAATGATGGAGGAAATACTTCTCTAAGAGGCATAGAGTGACAACGATAGCCTCTTGCATACCCTTTAACTGAGATGAATCGATCGCCTTGCAACATATAGCATTAAAGAAGAAGCATGGGCGAGTAATTGCAAGTCTTACATGTTTGGGTAAAATATCACGAATGGCTACCGGTAATAATTGTTGCATAAGAACATGATGGTCATGCGACTTAAGTCCGTAAAGTTTCAAATCTGTGAGCGACACTAAACTTTGAATGTTCGATGAATAGCCTTTAGGTACTTTGATTTCTAATAGTACCTTACAAATACTCAATTTCTCAGCTCGTGTTAATGTATAACATGTAGGAGGTAAAAAGATTTTTTTCTCTCCTACTTGAGGAGCTAACTCTGATCTAATGTTCAATTCCACCAAATCTAATCGAGTCTTTATTCCATCTTTTGTTTTACCAAGAATATCAAGCAATGTGCCAATAAGATTTGCACATACATTCTTTTCAATGTGCATCACGTCTAAACAATGTCGCACGTCAAGATACTTCCAATATTCTAACTCGAAAAGAATATATTTTTTCTTCCAATAAGTTGAAGTGTTATCTCCACTGTTCTTTTCTTTGATACTTTTCTTACCAAATGAATATTGATACTTACTTGTTTCTGTAAGAATTTCTTCCCCACTCAATGGTTCTGGACCAAATTCTAATTCTTGTGCGCCATTAAAAGCTTTCTTTTGTTTCCTATATGGATGATGGCGGGGTAGAAACTTGCGATGCCCGAGATATGCCATCCTTTTCCCTTTTGGTAAATAAGTGGATGAAATATTCTCTCCACAAATTGGACATGCATGATATCCTTTAACCGTACAACCACACAAGTTACCATACGCCGGAAAATCATTAATGGTCCATAATAAAATGGCTTTAAGCATGAAACGTTGTTCTTCATATGCATCATAACATTTTACCCCATCTTTCCAAAAATTTTTCAAGTCATCTACTAACGAAGCTAAATAAACGTCTATGTCATTTCCCCGTTGTTTAGGACCAGATATTAGTGCAGTCAACATCAAAAATTTTCGCTTCATGCACAACCATGGAGGTAGATTGTACATCACTAACATCACTGACCAACAACTATATCTACTACTCAGATCTCCATGTGGATTTACTCCATCTGTCGAAAGAGCACGACGAAGATTTCTAGGTTCTGACCCAAACTCTGGCCACAAATTGTCTGTTTTTTTTCATGATAGGGCATCTTTTGGATGTTTTAATAAACCATCTGTTTCTTTTTTTTTTTAGCATGCCACGTCAATAAACCTGTTTTCTCTTTACTTCGAAACATTCTTTCAAATCTTGGAATTGTGAGGAAATACCACATGACTTTTGCTAGGATATTCTTAGCCCTTTCGTTTAAATGTTTTTTAAGCTTCCATCTTGACGTACCACAAATGGGGCATACATTTGCATTAGTGAGTTCTTTTCTAAACAAGCAACAATCATTTCTACATGCATGAATCTTCTCGTACTTCATTCCAAGAGTACCCAATATCTTTTTTGCTTCATAATGAAAATTGCGAATTTTATTTAGAACTAGGTAATAGTCATGAATTAATTCCAACAACTGCAGTGAAACTCTTATCGCTCCATCCAATTTAGCTTTTAAATTATATAACTTTACCAATTGAGATATTTTGGAAAAATGTTTACAATTGAGGTACAATGATTCTTTACGCATCATCTAAATAATTCTTCAAAATTATCGGATTTTCCACTAAAATAATTTATTGTATGCAGCCTCAAACATTCCAGTTGTGTCATCACATCACAACATCATCCTCATCGAGCTTCAATTCTTTCACTAAGTAAGACACATTTAATCCATTGCTTCCTCTTAATCGGTAATGATTCACCATGAAAAATCCATGTCTGATAACTTTGATCTATACCATTAAAAAATAAGTGTTCTCTTATTTTGTTCACATCTAGAGTCTTTGCTAACACGCTTCAAACATGGACAACTCATGACATTCAGTATATTTGAATGTTGTAGACCATTTTTAATAAACACCTCGACCCCTAAACCATACTCATCTGACATTCTATTCATTTTCATCCATGACTTATCCATGATTGTAAAATATGCAACTTAATCTACAAAAAAAAAAAAAAAAAAAAAAAAAAAAAAAACAATAACAAGAGAAAATTTAAAAGCATAAAATTATGATTGTAAAATATGCAACTTCAACAAATTTAGAACAACTAGAAATGTTGTTATGAAGTCCTTTTTTGTTGAGTGCACCTTCTCCACTTGTCAACCTTCTTAAAACACGTCCAATGCAATCTTCCTATCTTCCTTCCAAATCCCCAAGAATCAAAATTTAGCCTTACACGTCAAACTTGAACCTAACAAATGAAAAACTTCACTCAACACCACACAACAGCTGGCAATGAATTCTAAGCTAAAACCAATGGGAGGTAAGGACTCTAAACGGTAATATATGGAGATGGCAAGCATGAACCATTAACCACGTTACGTATAAATTAGAGTTTACAAGAAAAATGAAGAAAACAAGACATGAGATCTCACAAGATGTTACAATAAAATTGCTCTAATCAAGATGATAGTATATTTTCTTGCTCTCATCTCTCCATTCCAGTGAAAAATAACGCTACAAGGTGGCTACAATTAAAAATGAAGAACAAAAGGATGTGAATACAACAAAAGAAGAGCCTATGAACTATGAAAGAGGTGGGTTTTAATTAAAAAGCATGAGATGGTACACAATAATCACATGACTTGGCATACAATTTTAAAAACTTTAACATGAAATCTCTTATGAATGTACACTTCGGAGGCATCCATCCCACAAAGATCTAAATGTGACTTTCTTATGAACCTTATAAAAAAACATCATGGGACAACCAATATATATATATATATATATATATATATATATATTCTTGCTTCTCATTGACTAAGTTGTTTATGAGAGAACACTAAGTTGCTTTAATGAATATGGATGCACTGAATCTTTAATATCCCTCCTGAAATGTGTCAAAATTAGAGTCAAAGGACATGAAATCCACTGTAAAATCCTCAATCACTATTATGCTGCAGATTTCTAGATTTGTGAAATACAAACTAAAAGTGAAATTTACCAAGCAAAAAGCTGAAAAATCAACAGCCTAAATGTAAAAAACAGCCGTATAAATTTGACAATGTCTATTTCTTTCAGCTAAACCAATTTCAGGTAACTCTTGTTTATTTCTTTTCACCTTAAAGTGTAGAATCAAAGATGAACCTACTAAGATAATTCCCAAACTTATTATTCTTCAAAATCTAAGAAATTTCTTAAAAAAAAACTAGAAGAAAACACTGCTATCTTCTATTCAAAGTTGCTGTTTTTGTTTTGTTATTTTATTTTTTTAGAAGCCAGAAGAGGGGAGGAAACTTAGGCAGCTGTAATGGAGGTTGTGTATTGTTGGAAGGCTAAGAAACTTTAGCATTGTCGGTGGGGAAGTAAGCCATTATCCTATCACTTTAACTTTTATAAAATACTAAAAAAAAAAGTTGAAGTGAAGAGCATAAAGTCTTTGATACAAATTTGTGCAAGTGTGAGCTGGTACAGGGAGGAGATTGAGAGGAAGATAATTCGAGGGAAGAAGAGAAGGAAAGGAAGAAGAAAAGAAGAAGAAGAAGGCTGCTATTAAATAGAGGAAAAAGCTGGACAGTAGTTGTATTTCTGAAATTTAGAAGGAGAGTTTGATGTTCTTGAAAGGGAAACAAACAATCAATCCAACTATAGGTGAGTCTTCTCTTTAATTTCTATCATAGATTAGAAGAAGCAAGTAGGGTTAAATCTAACACTTACTTAAAATTGTCATTAGCATGCACCAATCAAATCAGTGACACAAATACAAATAGTCACCTCATTTCGACCCCACCCAAGAACCAAGAATGCCGAAATGGATTCATTTCCAAGTGACACCAGCACAAAACCCCTAAATTCTTGCAGTTAAACCCCTCCAACAAAACCAACAACCAACATAATCTTGAAAACCCACCAACATGCAACAACACGACACTTCAAATACTTAAATAAAGCCCTTTCTACTCACAAAAACACCAAAACAACCAAATCCACTGTAAAATCCTCACTCCTTTTTCGTCTTTCTTCAAGAACACAGAAGCAAAAGTATCCGAACCATGGTGGAGAAATGCCCAATCAGCCTAGCAATTCCAATTCTCACAACCCCACTAATCCCAAACTTTGGTTCTTCCTTTTAAAGAATTCCAATTCTCACAATTGGAAGACCTCAATGCAGACCATGCCCCCCAAAATAGTTCCGATCTACGAAGGAAAAGGATAGCTGCTCCTCCGGGCAAGGAAGACAATAATATTATACATCTCACAATTCTCACAACCCCACCAAGTAATAATCTTTCAAGACCTCATGCTTCAAAACATGAATACTAGCAGACAATTATAACAGAATAAAAAAACACTACATCAATTGAATAGTTGATAGCTTCCAATAAAACCAAGCTTGTACACAACTTTACTTCCAATAAAGTCAACAATAGGTTGAGAACAAAATATATGTATTCTTACTTCTCTCACGGACACGGAAGAGAAGTAGGTCGATGGCGTGAAGGAGATCAACGGACACGGGCGAGCGACGGCGTGAAGGAGATCGACGGACACAGGCGAGCGACGGCGTGAAGGAGATCGACGGACACGGGAAGGAGATCGACGGCGAACGAAGAAAGGTGAAGGAGATCCGGCGACGGGTGGTGAACGGCGCGACACAGAGTTAGGGTTTGGGCAAAGAATGATAATCGATCAGAAGGACGCGATAAATTAGGGATATATTATTTAATAAAATATGGAGAAAAAAAACATTACACCTTTAATGTCCGTTTTAAACCGACATTAAAGCCCATATTCAATGTCGGTTTTAAACTGACATTAAAGATCCATTTTTTTAAAAACCAACATTATACATCCGATTTCACTTTTTCCAACCGACATTAAAGCTCAAATTTCTTCTAGTGTAATTTCAATTTAAAAATTAAATATTTATTGAAAGTATAAGGATAAAATGATGCTTAACCAAAATTAAAACTTCGAGGTGATCGATTAAATTAAAAATTTAGGGCATATTTGGTAGAGGATTTGAAAACATAAATTTGAAAATAGAGAGTTCGATGAAAATGGAGCTTTATTTGATATTCTCAAATATGTGTTTGGTAACCGATTCAAAAATTGGATTCTGATTTAAACAATGATTTAAATTGTGTTCAATATTATATATATTTATAAATGAGCTATTTTTAAATATAGAAAAATGAACCAAAATATTTACAAAATATAGCAAAATTTTCGAAATATCAATGATAGATGCTGATACTTCTATCAGTGTTTATTAGTGACATTGATAAACACGGATAGAAGTCTATCAGTGTCAATCAACATCTATCATTGATAGTTCTAAAATTTTGTTGTATCTTGTAAATATTTTCAATAGTTTTATCATTTGAAATAATTTCCCTTTTATAAATCATAAAACTAGTTGTAGCTACCAGTAATACTTAGTTGACAAATTTATTTATTTATGAATGTGATTTGTGTTAAACTATATATATTTATAATTATTATTTTGTAATATATTACATAATACATATTATGTTTTCTACAAAAATGAATTGAGTTTATAACATGACATGTTGTATTTCTAAGTATTTTTTATCTTTATTTACTATAACTTAGCATTTTAAAATTTAAAATTCAAAATATGAATGCAATAAAAACATTAAAATATTGTTTTCAGATTTTGCACTGTTTAGATCATAGAATCCGAAAATAGTTTTCATAAGCATAATATGGTTTATCAAACACGTATTTGTTGAAATCAATTGAATCTTAAAACATAAAACATAATCTGGATTATCTACAAAACAGACCCTTAGAATTTAAGTGTTTCTTTAACAAAGATAGAAACCATAATGGAAAATTTTGGAGTAAACAAACATAATTTTAAAAAAAAAAAAAATTAAAAACTAAAACAATACTTTTGTTAAACATGGCCTCAAAATTAAGAGTTCCAAAAAACTATAAACCAAATGGTCAAAGCTTCAAAAGACCAAAAATCAAAGGGTTATTTACTACTTTCACCTATTAATAGTTCGGTTGTTTTTATTATTCAATTTCTATCCATGTTTTAAAAAACCAATCTAATTATGAAAACTAAAAAAAGTTGTTTTATTTTTAGAATTTGATTTAGAATTCAAATGTTTCTTCAATAAAAGTGAAAATGACAGTAAAAAAAAATTGAGGAAACAAACATAAATTTAAAAAATAGAAAACTAAATACGAAATCATTATCAAACGCGACCATAGTTTTTTATGTTTGAAAATTAAGTTTATAAATATCACTTTCACCTATGAGTTACTTTACTTTCTTATCAATGTTTTACAAACAAATACTATATATAAAAAGGTTATTAGTAGAGAATCTTTGCATCCCAATTGTTCCTTACATATTTTGATACATGACTACTTTGTCTTTCGTTATAATTATTTGGGTTGAAGTCATTACATAATGAATGGTCCATCTTTTTATGTATGGATTGATCTAAGACAATATATATGAAACATCAATCACGATCTATTGGTGGAGATATGCTTGAATGAACGGTCACATTTTTTATCTCATTATAACTATTCAAGTCAAAGTAGTTACATGACGAAGTGATATATCATTTCGTTTATGGGTGTGGTATATATAGACCATAATATAAAACATCACAATCTGGTGGTGAAGATATGTTTGAATGAACAATCATATCCTTTGTCTCATTACAATTATTTAAGTCGAAGGGATTACACTACGAAATGATGTATCCTTTTATATATGGGTATGATTTAAAGTACAAATGTAAAACATGATGATCTAATAGTGGAGATACGTTTGAGTGGACGATCACATATTTATCGTTTTTCATTAATTTCTATTTTGTCTTTCCCTTCAAATAGTCATAACTATTTGCGTTAGGCAATGTGAAAGTCTATTCAAAAGAAATTGTGGGGAAAAGTTTACTCTTTTTTTCAAAAAAATAAAATAAAGAACCATAAAAGAAAACCAAACGTTGTCAATATAAAATTTTCTGTAAAAAAAAATGGAGCCCTAATTTTTTTTTAAAAAAATCATTTCTCAAATATAGATAGTAAAATAAAAAAACATACAGATGTTAATATTATTTATCAGTTTAATTTTTTGAAAATAGTAAATAAAAACAACATAGTTGTCCATACCAAACTTCAATTATTGAGTGTGAATGCCAATATGAGCATAGCTCAACTGGCATAACTTAATTCTTTCTTTCTTTAAGAGTTGGACAATGTTTTATTGTGCTTTCTTTAAAAAAACAAAATTATTAAATATAAATACTCATTTATTATTATTATTATTTAGCTAAACCAAATAGACTTATTTATGATACTAATAAATTGCTTTCCTCAAAAAAATAAATTAATTAATTAATGGCTACGTGCATTGACGTGTACCATGTAAAACCATTTTCATGGTTTCGTATATATTGTAAGTAATAATAGAATTTTAATATTTTTGTTAAGATATTTTTTGAACTCTTCGTTTTGATATTCATAAAGAAGGCCAACATTGACAATAATGCTCAATATTTTACTTTAAAAAATGGTTTAGAAAAATAAATGGAAAACGTCTAAATTATCTAATAAAAGAAAAATGGTCGGTATCTTTTTTAAATTATTTGAGGTGCTGTGTTAATTTAATTTCCAAGGTTTACACTTAGATTGCAATATATACATTCACACTAGAAGAAATTAGGTTTTTTTTATGTCAATCAAAATAAAAAGACATGCACGTATAATATCAGGCAAAAGAAAAACTGAATTTTTTTAATATCGGTTTTCGACTTACATTATTGATACATTTAACGAGGTTACAATATCGATTGTAAACCGACATTATAGTTAAATCTCATATCTAATATTTCCACATTTTTGCATTTCACAAGTCCTCAAACCCTTTCTTCTCTCCTTTCTCACGTCGCTCATAGACCCTCTTTCTTCTCAAACTCTATTCACAATCTTTGTTCATGCTTCCAGTTTCGATTGGATTCGTAACTTTTCCGCATCTCAAACCCTTTCTTCTCTCGCTTTCGAAATAAAAGTGTTTTTTTCAGATTAAAAGAAATCTAAACTTCTTAACATGGCTGTAATTATAAAGAAAAAGAAAGAGTAGAAGTAACATCAAAATGTTAGGTGCGCTCAACATACACTATATGTTAACTAAAAAATACAATGCATGTAAGTCCATTTTAAATTTTTTTTTTAAAAAAAAAAAAAAAAAAAAGAAAAAACTCTAGATTTTGAAACACAATATTCAAAAAAGTTGATTAACAATATTTAAAGCTCTTTTATTGATAACCATTTGGATAATATGGGACTAAAACATATAAATTGTCTTCTAGCTTTTGGAATTTTCAAATTCTGTCCTTAATCTTTTCAAAGTCTTTTTAATTAATTTTAATCAATTAGTTAAGTTGAAAATAAGTCACGCTTAATTCAAGAAGATATATATGTTCATCTCCAATAAAGTTAAAAAATATGATTATATAATTATCTTTCTAAAATTTATGGAAGGGAGACTAATTTTATTTTTTGAAAAAATTTACAATAAACAAAGATTTATTGAAAATATAAATATTAAAATTGAATATTTAAAAATACAGGGTTAAAATTGGATTGAGATCCACGTTCAAAGATAAAAATAATATTTTAACCGAACAAGTAACAAACTAAAAAAAAAACTTTTAATGTCTCCTATTATTATTTAAAATTTTAGCTAGAGTAGAACTTTGAATTAATAATAACGAAATAGCTAAGATAATTACTTAAATTATAGTATCGATTTCTTAATTTTTAAAGTGGTTTGATTGATGTAGTTTACTTGTTGTTCTATCTAAAAAAAAATAGTAGTTCAGTAGTTAAAGAATTTATAATTTCTTACTTTTACTTTTTAAAGTCGTTTGATTAATGTAGTTTACTTGTTGTTTTATCTTTAAAAAAATAATTTAGTAGCTAAAGTGTTTTTGTGGGATGTTCAAACCTCAAATCTATTGATCGAGGACATATTTACAATAATTTATATTAGTTGAGCCTTTACCCATTTTGACAACCGCTTTTTAGTTTGTATGACATAGAAAGCTTTTGAAATCATATTTTGAAGTAAATTATTTGTTCTTAGAGAGCTAGTCTCTCAACTTTCAAGTAACGAATTTCTCATGTTTAGTCATGATTTTTTGCCTAATTCTAGGTTATAAAGCCGATCTAGTTCTTATACTTTGACATTTGTTCAATTTTAGTCTCTATTTTTTCAGTTATCTAATTTTAGTCGTTGTACTTTCAATAAATCTCAAATTTAGTCTCCAATGTTAGTTTATTGTTGATGTTTTTTAAAAGCCTTTTGTTATCTATTAGCATTTTTAATATAAAATTTGAAAATATATTCACATATTATATTTTCATGTCAGATAATTATTATTATTTCTCTAATTTAAGTAAAAATTAACTTTGAAAGACTAACTCTAGATTTACTAAGATTAAAATTAGACAATTGAAAGTACATATATTAAAATTGAACAAACTTCAAAGTTATTTAATCATGATTCTAATTGTTTAACCATAAATCTGTATTTATGTGTAAGATCCTATTGATTTAATCTTTATTAAAGTTAAAACATTAATTGGGAAAAAATTAAACCATTTATAAGAGAATTGTTAGATAGTAATTTTCCTATTATAAAATATTAATTTAATAAGGAGAGAATGGAGTTAGCAACTTTTTCTTTTTCTCTTTTTACACTTTTTATTATCTTGTTTTATGTTATTCTTTTGTTGGCAGAGATGGCCAAGATCTCACTGGCCCTTCTCAAACTCACAAAACCAACCAATGAGAAGAGGATAAAAACCCTTTTGTTTTTATTCAATTTCTCTTTTATCTAAATTTTAGTATTATCATCTCTCTACGTCGTAACTATTTTGTTGTTGGTTTTTTGTTTTTGAAAATTAATTAGTTTATGCTAAACTCTACTATTTTCACTTTTAAATGTTTATGTAATAGTGTATACTTTCCAACCATTTTTTAAAACTAAGTTAAAATTTAAAAAAATATAATAAAAAAAAGAAAATATTTCTTGAAACTTGATTTTCATTTTTATATTTGGAATAAGAATTCAAATATTTATTCGAAAAAAGTGAAGGAGCAAAACAAATATTAATTTCAAAAATAGAAACTAAAATGGTTGTCAAACCAGACTTGTTGATTTATGCCCTGTTTGGTAAAGATTTGGATTGTTCGGTAATCATTTGATTTTTTGTTTTTGTTTTTTAAAGTTAAGTCTATTGTTTTATATTTCTTTCGATGATTTGCATATTTCTTATGTACAATGGTTGAATTCTTAGCCAAATTTTAAAATTCAAAAACAACTTTTTGAAAGCTACTTTTTTTTAGTTTTCAAATTTTGACTTGATTTTTAACACCATTGGTGAAAAGTATAGAACAAATAAAGAAATTTGGAGATATAAATAGCGCCGATAGGCTTAACTTTTAAAAATAAAAACAAAAAAAGAATTGTTACAAGACGGGGCCTTGGTTTTTGAATTTTTATTTTTGGAAATTAAGTCTATAAATACTACTTTCACCTCCAAATTTCTTTTTTTTGTTATCCACTTTTGAGCAATAATTTAAAAAACCAAATCAAGTTTTGAAAACTAGAAAAAGTAGCTTTTAAAACTTTGTTTTGGTTTTTGGAATTTGACTTGAATTCAACTATTGTACTTAAAATACGAAGAAAAAACAAAATGATTATCAAACAGGACCTTAGTTTTGGTTATTGGAATTTGACTTAAGAATTCAACTATTATACTTGAGAAAGATGTAAATTTTGATAAAAAATGAGGAGAGAATACACTTAATTTTTAAAAACATAAACAAAAAACAAAATGATTATCAAACAGGACCTTAGTTTTGGTTATTGGAATTTGACTTAAGAATTCAACTATTATACTTGAGAAAGATGTAAATTTTGATAAAAAATGAGGAGAGAATACACTTAATTTTTAAAAACATAAACAAAAAACAAAATGATTATCAAACGGGACCTTAGATTCTTAAAAAAGAAAAAGAAAAAAAAAAGAAATAACCATTTTAATGTCTGTCATTATTATATATATATCATCAATTTCTACCTCATATACGTAATTAGCACCCATCTAAACCAGGCCTATGTGGCTTCCATTATATTTATTTAAAAATTTTGACAACTAAATAAATAGTGCAAACCAATATATATAAATAGATATATATATGTATATATATATATGTATGTATGTATATATATATATGTATATGTATGTGTATATATATATATATGTATGTGTATGTGTATATATATATGTATGTATGTGTATGTGTATATATATATGTATGTATGTGTATGTGTATATATATATGTATGTGTATGTGTATATATGTATGTATGTGTATGTGTATCTATATGTATGTGTATGTGTATGTATGTATATATATATATATATGTATGTATGTGTATGTGTATGTATATATATATACATGTATATACATACATATATATGTATACATGTATACACATACATATATATGTATACATGTATACACATACATATATATATTTTTATAAAATATAGAAAAATTTTAGAACTATCAATGATAGACGTTGATAGACATTAATAGAAGTCTATCGGTATCTATCAATATTACTGATAGACACTGATAGCATTTATCATTGATAGTTCTAAAATTTTGTTATATTTTATAATATTTTGGTTCATTTTTTTATATTTAAAAACAACCCCTTTATATATATATATATAAAAGAGATAGATCGAAACTTAAACCTCAATTAAAATTGATAATACAAATTAATAACAATGGAATCATGTTGATATTAACTCCTTTTATTCCAAAAGGATTTGAAGGGTTAAATATTCCTCTCACATTTATATTGTACTTAAAGACAAAGAATAATATTAATGATGACAATATTTTTTTAAAAAAAAAAACATCACTTTTTATTTTTTATTTTTTTTTTTCTTGAAATGTTAGTTAAACATCTCCATCATTATTATTCACCATAAAAACCCATCCAATCAGATTACTAAAGAGGAAAAAGAAAATTAGAGTAAAAGAAATCATTTTCAAGAGAAAATGAGGGTAGCAATTGTGTTCATATACAATTATTTGGAGATTTGAAAATTCCATCACTTTATAAACAAACAGAAATTTCTTTTAAAGAAATAACTTTGATGAA
Organism: Benincasa hispida; assembly: GCF_009727055.1. Lineage (NCBI taxonomy): Eukaryota > Viridiplantae > Streptophyta > Magnoliopsida > Cucurbitales > Cucurbitaceae > Benincasa > Benincasa hispida. Next base: position 25,893,866 of record NC_052357.1, read on the forward strand.
TAAATTTTGAAAAGTCATTTCACACCCATTTTCTTTTATTTAATTTCAATCACATTATTGAATAAAAAATTTAAATAATATTTTGAACTAAATACATATATTAAAATAAAAGAAAAAGTTATGAACCCAAAGATACAAGACCAAAAAAACAGTTTTGATCCCTAAACTTACATAAAAGTAGCAATAGTTTTTTAACTTTAATTTGTAACGATTTAGTTCATGTATTTTTAATTTTGTAACAATTTAGTCTCTAAACTTTAATATGTAACAATTTAATCACTATATTTTTAAATTCATAGTCTCTACCATAAACAAATTTATTAAAATTAGATGTCCAAACTTGACTATTTTATTATGTAGACTTTGTATTTTATAAAAATATTGAATCTCTAATTAGTTTATCGATTTATTTAGGCAAGAACTCATTAAATATTAACACTAATTTCTATAATAAGGATTAAATTGTCACAAATTTTAAAGTATAAAACTAAATTATTACATAGTAAAGTTCATAGACTAAATTGTTACAAAATTGAACGTTCAGGGACTAAATTATTACAAACTAAAGTTTAGAGACTAAATTGTTATTTTTATACAAATTTAGAAATTAGAAGTAATTTTTAATCAATAATTAATCTAATCTAAACATAGTTGAATAGATAATATAGTACTTCAAAATAAATCGAATGTTGGATCCTTCTCCCGACATATTCAAAATTTGTGTCATTGAAACCCTAATATGATCATATCTTCTCTCCAATCTTTGTGCAGAGATAATATTTGAGTTTCCCAAGTAAAATGCCTTAATCGCCACAAAAAGAGGAAACACATGGGGAAAAAAAAGAAAAAAAAAAACAGAAAAAGAGATTCGAATATTCTAAATCTCATTAATCATATTAATAAATAGATTTTTTGTACTAATTTATTTATTATTTTTTTTGTCCTTTAACATGTATATATATATATATATATTTCAGCTTACAGATAGTAGCCATTGCTAAGTCCCAAAAGAACACAAAAACAGGTGGAGAAGAAGAAAAATTATAATATTTATCAAACTGATCCATGAGATAAAATAACGAATACAATTTATTTATTTATGGGCTCCATTTGATAATGACTTTTTCTTTTTTAAAAATGTTTAAAGAAAATTTGTTTATGAAAGTTTTTTCAAATTTCAAAAACAAAAATTTATATTTCAAAAATACTTTTTTAAAAAATATTAGTTAAGTTATAAGTTTAATCCTTATTAGAGAAAGTTCGGATTAGTTTCTCCAAATTTAATCTAACCATGTATGGACTAAATTATATAACCAAATTTATACTTGAACAACAATTCTTTTTTAACAATTTTGTTAAGAGTTTTTCATTAAAGATAATTATTTTAAATGAAAAAATAACTTAAAAATATCTTTAAATATAGCAAAATGTCACTGTCTATTACAGATAGATTGCAATGATAGATATCTATGGTGGTCTATCACTAATAACAAAGAAATTTTATTATATTTTTAAATAATTTTGTTCATTTTCTTTATTTCAAAATGATGTAGGGACCAAATTCTGAAAAGAAAAAAAAAATTCCTCTTAAGTTTTCTAAATTTGGGTAAGCATTTCAGCAACTTTTTTTAGGGTAAATTACAAATCAAAGAAAGATAGGACTTCCCAAAACAGGTATTTTAAAATAATAATAATAATAATAATTTGAATTTCAAAAAACGTTTTATAAGATTACGAAACAAAGAGAAAAAATACCGATTATGAAAGAAAATTGAAAAAGAAGAATACAAACTCAATTCCAAAACCAACTTTTTTAAAAATATATATTTTTTATAATCAAATGACATTTTAAACATTTCATAGAAGATAAACACTTAATTAATTTCAACATCTCATAAAACAGAAATTAAAATCCCAATTTCCACAAACAAAAATTAAAAATTAAAATAATAAATAATTTTTTTAAATTTCATTCCAATATTTCATTGAGGGTTAAAAATGAAAAATTAGGGTTTAGAATAAAAAGAGAGAATCGTGATACCATGAGCAGGTGAAGCTACCAATATGATCCGATTCCGATGGACCGATGTCGGAGCCAGGGCCGGGTGGCGGAGGGTTCAGATTCAGATCATGCTGGCAGCTTCAACAGCTAGTGGCGCACGGCGGAGCACACGGTGGAGAGAGAGAGAGAGAGAAGGGCATATATTAAAAGAGAAAGGGCATAAGGGAAAGGGGTATAAATAGAAAGGGCATGGAGAGGAATTTTGGGTGTTAAGTAATTTGGTCATTTTGTTATTATTATATTATGGCAGAGAGGGTACCAAAAGCTGATGAGTTGTTACTTGTTATGTTATGTAATGTTATGACCCAAAAAGCAAAATAATAATAAAATATGTATATATATGTATATATAAAATAATAATAATAATAATAAAAAAATTAATTAATTAAAGTGGTCCAAAGGGTAAGACAAATAATGAATATTATTTCATCCCACGCGAAACCATGTAATTTTATAACTTTTTTATAACACACAACAAAAAAAAAAACCCTACTATTCACTTTTGTCATGTGTGGGTCTCTTTCCTGTCTAGGGTTTTTCATCGCAATCGAAAAATCACCACTAAACTCAAAAATTATATATGTGTGTAAAAGTTAAACTTTTCTTTCGAGGTTCATATAATAAAATTAGCTGAGAATTTGATAAACTGGAATTTGGACTCCACGATGATTATTAATGTCTTAAGTAAAAATTTTAGAGTGTATTCGGATTAACTTTTAAAGTACTTAATTTTGAAAATAAATCTTTTAAAAAAAAGTGTTTGGCAAACGTTCAAAATAAATTTTGAAACACTTTCAATGTGTATTTTAAACCATTTTTATTAAAAGAGATTAAATAAAAATAATTTTTTACAAACTTTTTTCTCCAATCAATCCAAATAGATTTTTAATGGGTAAAATAGAACTGATCTAATCTTTTTAATGTGTTTGTGGGCTTGAAAAGTGACATAAAATCAAGTTAGAGGAGTTTGGAACATAGGATGTTTAATTTTGTTTTAATATATACACATCAAGAAATTTTCTCTCTCCCGATGACTTTTTCGATGCTATTTTAATCACAGACAAATCTAGAAGATTAGAGTACTTGATGCTCCGGGTATTTTCCTACATCCCTTATAACATCGTCCTCACTTGTCTTGAATGAAAGTTGTCCCCACAAACTAACCTGGATCCTTTTGGCATACTTTGTTCTCACTCACGTGCTTCCTAGAAAAACTTTCTAAAAGTCACCAAACATAGAATTGCTCCGAGCTAAACACGCTTAACTCTAGAGTTCTTATGACTGAGTCACAAAAAAGGAATGAGCACCTTATTGGTATTTATAGTAACTTTCAATTCTTTTAAGTCTTTCTTAATCATACTTTCATATTCTCATGATCTTTCTCATTCAGATGCAGTCTTCATTCATTTATGTCTTCTCCTAAACTCGGGCATTAAATATATATATTACAACTTAATTCTATTCTTTTATTCTTCTTTTTGTTTTTTCATGTGAGTCTTATTCTCTCTTGACTTTAGCATCTCACTCAATGGAATTCAAGAAATGTGTTTAATTTACCACTAAACTTAAAATTTAATGTGATAGGGTAAGAGTCTATTTACAATTTTCAAAGATTTTTAAAGACTTCAAAATTAGCACAAGAACTAATAAGTAAAGTAGCAACATTATTTGAATTCCATTATGGAATCTATCTTTGTTCTATCATTAGGATCACTTTAAACTTATTTAAGTGTAGTGATATTGCCAAACACCATTTTTAACATATATTAGGGTTTGAGATCTATCTTTTATTTAGAGTAAAACAACATTCGAGTCACAATAACAACTTAATTAATAAAGTGATATCATACTTTAATACCATGTTAAAGTTTATGTCGAGATAAGTTTAAATATTGTTTAATCTTTTTAACATATTCTCAACCATACCCACTATTTACTTTTGATGTGGGTCTCTCCCCCTTTTATCTCTTTAGAAGTTAACATCAAAAAAAAAAAAAAAAAAAAAAAAAAAAAAAAAAAAAAAAAAAGGGAAAAAAACACATAAACAGTGGGATGGGGACCATTTGCATGGCTTCTTACACTATCTTTGAAAGAGAGAAAAAAAAAAGGGTTTAGAATCTCAACCTAATAAAACCCATGTGCCTTTCCCTCTCTCTCTTCTTAACTTGTACCATTCTTCCATTCCTTATAGGTGTCTTTCATTAGTTTGCTTTGCTTTTTCTTTAAATTTCACATGTATTGTGCCATTTGTTCATAAAACTTTATATTCAACCCCTTCTCCACATTTTACTCCTTAATATGCACTTTAAAACCCTAAAAGTGACTATCCATTAGTTTGAGTATGATTTTAATTTGATCCCTTTCGTTTTAAAAGTTTTAATTATCTATTTTTGTTTCAATTTAGTTCTTATAGTTTAGTCGATCCCATACATCATATTTACGGTTTATAATAAGTTCAAATGGATAAAAAAAAAAAAATGACCCTTTTAAAGGCTTGCAGATTCAATCAATATGTCAAACGATTGTTTAATTTTCTTATTTTAACTATACTTATTCTGATGGACTATATTATGACCTAGATTTGACGAAAGTAATATAAGAATATCTGAAAGTTCATAAGGTGGATCAAGAAAAAATTTAGATTGGTTGATATGTAAAACTGATGGTTATAACTTATAAAGATGAAAATTGAAACTTTTTTAAAGCATGAAAATTAAATTTAATTAAGCTCAAATTTAGACATATATATATATATATATATATGAGTTAATAAAGTTTTCATTGACAATATAAATGCATTTATTATATATGATCCATACGTGGTATCCCATTGGTTATCATGGTTATGAAAAAGATAAAAGGTGGAGTATAATGAAAGTTAACAATAAAAAAGAAAAAATAATAAGGGCCCATCAAATGTTTCTTATTTTATTTATTTATTATTCTTTCTTTCTTTCTTTTTTGTTGGTTTTGTTTTTCAAAATCATGCTTATTTGCTAATACCTTTCTTTGATATTTAATCTACTTTAATAATGTTTGTTTTGAAGTTCTAGCCAAAATTTTAAGACTAAAAAAAAATTGTTTTTGAACTTATATATTTCTTGTTTTTAAAAACTCGACTAATTTTTTTTCAAAAAAAAGTTTTTAAGAATTGAAAAAAAAAAAATAACTAAGATACTAATTGGTAATGATTTTTTTTTTTCATTATTTAACTTTTGAAAATTAAGCTTATGTAATTTTTTGTGCCAATGTTGTTTTATTCCCTCTTGAAATAATTCTAAAAATTTAAAAATAAAAATAAGCTTTTAAAAATTATTTTCTTAAGTTTTTATATATAAGAAAAAATTGATTATGATATCACAAACCTTTTTTGGTATATTAAATAAATAAATAAATAAATATATATATATATATGTATGTATAGTGTTGTGAAAAAAAGAGAGAGAGAAATGTATAGAAGGTAAGTATAAATGTATAGGAAGTAAGTATGGTTTTTATAAATAGAAAAAAAAAACTAATATTATCCAATCAAAGCCCTAAACAAAGCGTAGGTATAAATAGAAAAATTAAAAGGATATTGTCCTTTTAGAAACTATTTAGGAAAATATTGTTGTTTTCAAACTATTTGTAAAAATATTGTTGTTTTTTATTTTTTTTTTTAAATAAGTCGAGGGTTGAAAATTCGACCTACATAGGTCGAATTTTGAGCCCTCGACCTTCCCCTTTCGTATTTTTTGTACGTCGAACTTTGAACCCTCGACCTTATCCTAACATTATTATTGAGTCTGTTTAATTATCATTCTGGAGACCTTCCTCATAATTATTTGATGTGGAGAGAACGAAAGACCTTCCTCATTCCAAAGACCTTCCTCATAACACTCATAATTATTTGATGTGTTAAAATTAATTTTGTATTGGGAGAGAACGAAAGAAGGAAGAGTAAGAGAGAGAGCGAGAGTTTCAGTTTTTTTTCTTTTTAACTTGGGAGTTTCCAACTTGATATGTTATTCTTTCTAACCCATTCATTGGTGCATATCTGGCACGAAGCTTCTTAACTTGGGAGTTTCTAGTTTTTTTCTTTTTTGATACTAATTTTTTCTTTGGAAACTTTATGAAGGGTAGTTTTTCATTTCAAGTGATTTGATGTGGAGAGAATGAAAGACCTTCCTCATAACACTCATAATTATTTACTGTTATAAATAATTTTGTATTGGGAGAGAACGAAAAAGGGAAGAGTAAGAGAGAGCGAGATTTTGAGAGAGCAAGATCCTGAGAACGAGAGCGAAATGTTAGCAGAGTGAGATATCTGTTACAAATTTTTCTTTTTTTTCTTTATTTAATTCCCCATTCCACCTTCTTCTTTCTTTCTTCCTTTTTTTTTTTAATTTTCCATTTTATAAAAACAATTTCTAAAAATATTTTTTTATTATTTATAATTTTTAAAAGAAAAGGAAAAAAAAACTTCATCAAAATCTTGGTACTAAATGTATAAAAGGAATCCTAGATCATTATTGTAAAATCTTTTAAACTATTGACCTCACTACTGTGATTAAAATTTCTGTTCTTTATATCAATTAGTCTTATTTATAGACTTGCATGTGAAGGTTTTGAGTGTTGATTTGATTTATTATGTCCTCAAATTATTATTTAAAATATGTAAATTTGAATATTGAAGTTTTTTTACCTAACTTTTTAGATTTAGACTATCTGATGTTATTATTGATGTTGGTGACATTTAAAAGCTTCTATATGAAAATAAATATTATTCATAATATATAAAAAGAATAAATTAAAAATAATAATATCTCATAAAAATAAAAAAAAAATGTAAATTAAATATCTCATTTATATAAAAATAATTACAAAAATCAATGTATCCCACAAGGCGGATGTCGTCGATTTCGAGCTGGTTGTCGTCGTCGATTTCGAACTTGAGGTTGCTCGGGTTCTTCTTGATGTTGCTCTGGTACCTCTGCAGGCGCTTCATAATATAAATATTCACTATGTTCTCCACGACCCTGGCCATGTCCGTGCACGTATGAAGACGAAGGACCAGCCTCTGAGTCATAATGTCCTGAACCAAATGCTGGCATCATCATCATCGAACTAACATAATCAGTTTGACTCTGCGTCTGCATCATAGGGGACAACTCTTCCACATTATGTATAACCTCATCAAACTCATCCTCTTCCCAAACAGGTCCTCTACGTCTAGGAGCTAGTGGAGGAACAATAGGTATATCGTACATATAGTGAATTTCCTCCATATAGCTTTGGTTGTCACTACATATAGCAAGAACCTGGTTCGGATCATTCACAACCTCACGAAGTCTACGGTTGTTCGATCTCTGTGAATTATAAAATAATTAGACAATATTTAAAATAAATTTAAATTAAAAATAATTAGATAATATTCATTTACCAGATGACCCACAGCTGCTCCCGGACGAGTGACGTAGCGTTTTGTGATATTATTATACCAATGAATATATTCTGGAGTGACATCTGTGTCAAACTGTTCAAGAGAAACCCCACTGCAATAAACCTTGCACGATAGTGCCATCGCACTACCAAATGTGCAACTTTTTCGGACCAATCTCCAGTCCTTAGGTCAATATCATGCAGTACGGGTTCAGTATTACAACGCGATGGGAGCTGAAAATCGAAGTGTCTCATCACCCTGTCAGGAAGATGCTACTCACCAATGTGAAAATATATGAGAGGACTCATTGTCCGCCATATGTTTTGACCATTCGTACAAAAATTAGGCAAGTATGCATTGTACGGCTCCCAATAACCTGAAACACAAAATATTATATTAGAGAATATTAAATAAAAATACAATAAAAATGTGTATAAAATAATCAATTAGGTTCAGTGTAATGTACCTGTTCAGGTTGAAGCAGAACAAACATGTATCTATACTGGCTGACTACATGTGTGACTGTCTTAGTCACACAAAATTTGTCTCTCCACCTAAATTTTTAAATTGATAATTTAGAATTTAAATTAACTAAATTAGTGATATAAAAATTAAATGAATTAAAACAACATACCAAGAACCGTAGTCTCGTCCAACTAACTGAGCGTCATTAACATGTAGTTGTGGAGCCATTGTTGGAAATCGCTCCCAAACCCATAGTTGCAAAAGTATGAGAGGCCCAGTTATCGCTCGAACCTCAGGTCTTGTTGCTTTGCATAGTTGTCTATACAACCATGCCAAGCATGCTCCACCCCACGAATACCGCCCCGCATCATGCCGGTGACCGGCTCACCGTCAACAGGTAACCCCAACAACACTTCTATGTCTTGTAGAGTGATAGTGCACTCTCCAACAGATATATAAAATGTATGCGTCTCGGGCCTCCATCTCTCGATCAAGGCTGTGATCAGATGCCAGTCCAACTGAATAAATACCAATCTAGCAATCCTATAGAATCCAGATGTGCGTAGTAGGTAGTATTCGAGGGTGGAGCGGGATAGTGCGCTGGAGAACTATCTCTCGACGCCTGCAAGATATTTCTCTAGTAGTACGATCTCGCCATACAATAGATGATCGATGAATGGATTGGTCGTACAAAACATCGAGATCAACAGGTCCTGGGTTTAAAGTCATGATCTGGAAAAAAAAATATTTATTTCTCAATTAGAAGAATAATGTACAACTTAATTAAAAGAATAATGTACAACTTAATTAGAAGAATAATGTACAACTTAATTAAAAGAATAATGTACAACTTAATTAAAAGAATAATGTACAACTTAATTAGAAGAATAATGTACAAGACAAGTTAATTAAAAGTTATGTACAAGTTAATTAAAAGAATAATGTACAAGTTAATTAAAAGAATAATATACAGCTTAATTAAAAGAATAATGTACAATTTAATTAAAAGAATAATGTACAATTTAATTAAAAGAATAATGTACAACTTTATATATAAAAAAAATTGAATATACAATAGGAGAGAGTGAGATTGAGAGAGCGAGATGTTTAGTGAGATTGTAGGAGAGAGCAAAATTGAAAGAGCGAGATGTTCAGCGAGATACTCTCAATCTCGCTCTCTCCTGCAATCTCGCTCTCTCAATCTCGTTCTCTCCTATAATCTTGCTCTCTCAATCTCGCTCTCTTCTTCAATCTCGCTCTCTCGATCTCGATCTCTTCTACAATCTCTGAGAATGGAAGCTCCAATGGAAGTAATATACAAACCTATCTCTGAGAATCAATCTTTCACCATTTTATTCGATCATTGAATTTATCTCAATCGTTGCCTACTGAGAGAATTTATCATTATTTTCTCAAAATTTTGGTTATTTTATTTGTATGTAAATCATGTTAGATGAAAGTCCATTCTCGAGCGTGGTAACTTGCATAATTAAACCTTTGTTTTTAGTTTAATTATATAAAAGATGGAAGTTTGAACATTTTACCTTATAGATATGTAACATCTTGAGTTAATTCAAAGTGTACTAATTAATGATAACATAACATCCATTAATGATAGTTCTTATGGTTAAATTAATTAAAACCTTTTAACAACGTATGTATGAGAAATGTTGAGGATATGGGATGATTGCATAGGATTAATTAGACTAAGCTTATCCTGAAAGTGTAAAGAGCATTAGTCATGGCCGCTCTCTCCTTCAATCTCACTCTCTCCTATGATCTCGCTTTCAATCTCGCTCTCTCAATCTCACTCTTTCCTTCAATCTCGCTCTCTCCTACAATCTTGCTTTCAATCACGCTCTCTTCTACAATCTCTCTCTCTTACAATCTGCTTCACCCACTTATCTTCCTTGTCGAGGGTTGAAGTTTCGACTTATGTATGTCAAGACTATACAAAATTAGCGAGATTTCCTTCTAGAGCAAGATTCTCATCACAAAATTAGCGAGATTTCCATGTATGTCGAAACTTCAACCCTCGACAACCCTTTATGTATTGTTTTCAAGTTTTTGTTTGTTTGTCGAGTTCTCAACGTTCGACCTCTACATTAGTCGAATCCTCAACCTTTGGATTTGAGCCTCGAACTCCCAAAACAGCAATATTTCTCTAATAAGTTTCAAAACAACAATATTTCTCTAATAAGTATTGAAAACAACAATATTAATATTAAAGGTCCTTTTATTTGTCTAATAATTTAAATGGAAAACTAAAAGCAAAACCATTAAAATCATATATTGCCTAAATATGAGTTTTCAAGTTTTTTCAATATCTTTAAAAGTTATTATCATTCAAACAAAATAAAAATAAATAAATAAAAATCCAAGATTTCATCTTACCTACTAATGAAGCTTTTTCTATATCCTTTCAAAAAAAAAATTAAAAAAATATATATATCATCCAACATTAAGAAAAAATATTACATAGCTGAATCAACCTAAAATTTTAATTCTCAACTAAGAGATTAAATATTCGAATTTGACTTTACATATTATTAAACTAAAAAATAAACCCAAAATTTCAAAATACATTCCTCTTGACCATAAATAAATAGAATTAGATTAAACATAAAAAAATCCAAAAACGAATAGAACAAATAATAAATAAAAATGAATAATAAATAGTTAATAAAAATATAATTCAATTCAAATGAATAAAATGTCACTTATAATTTTAAAGGTTAATAATTCCATCATCTAAAATTGAAAAAAAAAAATAGAGCATTGTGGAATTAGAGACAAATTTGAAAGCCATTGGTGTAAGAAGAGAAGTTTGATATTGACATTTTGTTTTTTTTAATGTTGTTTTGTTGTTTTCATTTATGTGGTTGGTTTTGGTGAGAGTCCTCATCATAATCTCATCCATACATATATCAAATCTCAACCACATATATGGAACACATAATAATATTTATTCTATCCTTAAACTCTCTTCATTTATTTTATTTGCCTTTTCAAATAATGCATTTCATCCTTTCTACTTCTTTTCAAATCAATATTTCAATAATTTAAACCCGATTTGATAAACATTAGTCTCTCTATCTTTTAATTAACTTAACATGTTTTATCAATATTTAAATTATGATGCTTCCGACAAATATTTTCCATTTATTGAAATTTAAAACAAAGTTAGATTTAGAATATACATGAAACTTTATAATGTGTGCGCTAAATAGACAAATTTATTAAAGTTGAAGATTTAATAAGGTTCTCCGTTTAGCCAAAAGGTTGTATAAGAAAGGAATATAATTTCAATTTTAACACATGAAACTTAACAAGAATGGAAAATATTTTAAATGACAAAATTGCTGAAAATATTTACAAATAATAATAAAATATCATAGTCTATAATAGACAACGATAGACTACTATCTGTGTCTATTGTACAGATAGACACAGATAGTAGTCTATCGCAGACAAATAGTAAAATTTTGTTATATTTATAATTATTTTGATTTATTTTCTTATATTTAAAAACTGGTCTAGAAAGAATCAATTCATGCACCCTATTTTTTTAAATTAAAATTATTAAATTAAACCTGAAACTTAGATATATATTAGTTTGTTTGGATATAGTTATATGCATTGATTTATGAAAGCTATATTTTTTTTTGTCAGATTAGTAAACTTTTGGAGACTCTTACATTAATTTTGGTTGAAATTAATGATCGAATGTAACACACGAGTTGAGTAACGGGTAAAAATTACAATACTTATCTAAGTCTAAATTAAATTTGACCCAAAAAAAAAATGAAAAATGAACTTAAAGGCAAAAATGGATTAATTTCATTTAATTTAGAAATAAAAGTTTAAAGTTAAATTATAAATTTACTTTCTAAATTTTATGAGATTTGTATCTCTTTAGAATTACAAATCTAAACCTTTGAATTATGATATTTTTAAAAAAATTTATGAATTTAATAGACATAAAATTTAAATTTAAATTTAATAGAATAAATGATTTTTTATCATTATAAATTTATCATGAATTTATTAGACATAAGATTAAAAATTTAAACAACAAAGTTTTTTTCTTTTTTCTTTTTTCTTTTTTCCCTAAAATGCAACACACTTCACGTATGTTAAAGAGATTATGATTGGCTCATGTATTGAAATGGCGTAAAACATGAAAATTTAAAATTCCTCATTGTTGTCAGAATCTTTTTCATATTCCAATGTTTTGTTTTCATAACAGAATTCAAAATAAAGTGTAGAATATATGGTAAACTATGTCTCTCTTCTATATAACTTTCAATTATTCTTATCATATAAATTTGATTTTTTATAACTTTCTTTTAGTTTCTCATTAATCTTTATATGTAGTATATTTATTCAAAAAAAGAAAAAGAAAAAGAAATGTATGCATCTAAGTAAAATATTAGTGAAATTAAATAAATAAATGAGAAGTGGAGATTGATAAATAATAAATCATGTTCAATTTTAGTGTATACTTTCCATCAATCTTAAATTTAGTCAAGTGTTAGTTTATTATGACGAACTTACTTGAACCAGATTTGTTTTATAGGTTTTATAACTGTGTTAGTTTATTATGAATTAAAAAAAAAAAAAACAAAAAACAAAAAAGACATCTGTCTTTAGAACAAAAACATTTTGTTATCTATTAATATTTTTACTATAAATTCATAAAAACATATTTACATATTTTATTTCTTTATCTCTTTATTTAATCAATTTGGACAAAAATTAACTTTCAGAGACTAAATCTAAGATTTATTGAAAGTATAGAGATTGACATACTTGAAAATACATAGACTAAAATTGAATAAACTCTAAATTACCGTGAACATCATGATATTTTAACCTAAGATTACTTTGATTCATTAGTCTAAAGTCTTTAACAAGATATCAATTAACAAAATTAATGAGAAAGAAAAGATCATCCAAAACTAAGTGTATACAATAATATTGTGTGAAGAATTAATTAAGCAATTCCACATTTTTATTTAATGTGGTAGAAGAAGAAGATGTGTATTGTCAACGCTACTATATGGGAGCAACAATATATACGTGACGCACGTTAATACGCTTTTAGCAATGTTTTATTTACCTTTGACCGACATCTTTTACGCATAAGTATATTGAAAGGTTGGTGTCAAGCTTTGAATTCCAATTAAGATCAAATTTCATGCTTTTTTAACCTTAGAGCGTAGTATAACATATTTCATATGTTAATAACAAATGTGTATGTAATATATAAGAAACCGAAACACCTACGCAAATTGCATACCTAATAATGACGTCATTAGAGAAAATTATTCTCAAATAAGAATATAGTGGAGGAAACTTTTGACATAATAATGATAGAGTTGACACAAAAAATAAATAAATACTGTCATGAAATCTCTTTTTATGACTCAGAAGATTAATGTTTACTTTATAGAAGTCTTTTAATTTATTTTTAAGAAAATTAAAAAGCAAAAACAAAACAAATTCCATATATAAACGACGAACACTATTTATGGCCTTTATTACGAGACTCACGTGGAAATTATTTTATTTGAGGTCAACCAATTTATTTATTTCATTAAATAAAAACGGTAAAAAAAAAAAAAAAAAAGAAAAAACATTATCTTTCCAAATTTACCACCTTTTATCTTTCTACTCTTTTTTTTTTAAATATTCGTGATTCTAAACCAACTCACGCACATCTCAACTAATCTTACGAAACAATCCGTTTAACCCTACAATATTTAGGTGAGAAAAAGACTCGTAGAAAATTAATTCCTAAGTAGGTGGTCAACATGAATTTCTTTATCTTTCTACTCAATTTAGATATATTTATTTTTTAAGAGTGGTTTTCAAATATAAGAAAATAAGTCAATTTATTTACAAATATAACAAAATGTCATTTTCTATCAACGATAGACGGATAGACCCCGATAAACATTTATTGCTATCTATGGCTGATACTTAAAGATTTTTAATAGTGTCAATATATGTTATTATATTGGAAAATCTTTCCAACAATTTTGCAACGTAACACAATTACCCTTTTTAGGGACAAATTATATATATTTCTTAAGTTTCATGTAATCCCAATTTAAATTGCTTGGAATTTTTCATTCGCACAAAAATCGAATCATCAACGTTTAAAATGAGTTTAACTTAACTACTATGATATTTAGATTATCAACAACGAAGTTAGAAATTCAAATACCATACTTTACAAATTATTTAAGAAAAAAAAGAGAAGAAAAGAAATTTTTTTAAAATGATGATTATTACTAATATTTGTTGAATTATTGTTATATATATTACACATGCACACGCGTGTGAAATAAAGTGGCACACGAGTATAATTCAGACAGGGTCCTAAATAATTGGATGAACAAAATGATTACTATTATTTAAAAGATAAAATAAAATGGATCTGATTAAATTGGCTTTAATCAGATTTAATATACCAAGCATAAAGAAAACACAAAACAGAATAAGAACAGTTGAGATTGTTTTGTAAATGGGCACCCTCTCTTGTTTCAAGTTGAAAACTCTTAATAATAATAATTGCTGTTTTTTCCCATCATTTTGTCTTTGGAATTAGGACTTCTTTTTCTTTTGTGTGTTTTCATATCCACTTTTCTAGAATGCCATGCTCTACTCTACTTAGGGTTAGTTTTATGACATCATTACTCTTTTACATCATTTCCATGTTTGAGTTGAATTAGTGATTATTATGTGAAGAATTAATTTGTCTAAATAATTAAATTATCTATATTTGGAATACAATATTATCAACCTTAAATTGAATTGTGTTGAATTCAAGTATCTAGTACAATTTTTGTAAATGAGATTGATTCTCTTTTTATTCTTTTTTTTTTTTTTCTTTACGATTGTTGATTAATTTTTAACCATACACCTTACCCTAATATGACAAAAACTATAAAAACTCTAATTTTTCAATTTGTAAAACATAACCTAATCTTTTCAAAAACTATATAATCTAATTCCTTTCAAATTATAAAATATATCATCAAAATACACATCTTGTAATAAAATGAACATTCTTCCCGGAAGAAATGTGAAACGACAAAAAAAGGAGAGAGAAATATGTCGAGGAAGGTAAGAGGAAAATAATTGAAAATAGACATTATTAGAGCTGATTTTCTTCGAGAATAAAACAGTGAATTATTAAAACCACCAATTTCTTTTAATCAGTGGAACACCCCTTTATTATTTTAATTGGAGTTCAATTCCTAAACTTGGAAAAAGTAATAAATTTTTAAATCTTTAGAAAATAATTTAATGTTAGAATTAAATTAACCATTTTAACCATTTGTAATTATTATTTTACCCAATCCCAACTAACCACTTTAACCCCTTTTCATAAATTGAATTAATGTATTAACACATATAAACAACATAGTAAAAAATTTTGCAACAGTACTACCACCAATGAATTTATTTCTTTTACTATCTTTCATTTTCCTCACAATTTTTCCATTATTATTTTCAAATTATAAAAACAAAAGACTCTTTGGCGTACCATTTTGAATTATTAACATCTTTTAATGCATTGTTTATTACTTTGATTTTATAATGATGATAATGCACTTGATAAAACTTTTCATTCTTCCCTAAAATGACTTTGCAAAATTACAAATGTATAATATATAATTCCATCTCGTGTATTGAGGTGGTAAATATATACAAAGAAATTATCATACATATTACGAATGACATGGGAGACAATGTCAATATAAAGCAATTCTTGTATCATTTTCTCGCATTTCAATAAAAATCACTATGTTTTGGTTGATGCATTAACTCTATGATAATTTTCAAAAATTGACTCTAATTTATATTATAAATTATAAAATCAAAATCTTACTTAACTAATCACAATGAATATACTAACTTAAACTACTAAATCTTCATCACTCCAAATTAAATAATGCACATGTATTCTTTCTTCTCTCCCACTAATTATCTTCAAAATTGTGATTTAATTTCTAGATCGTCTGTGTATTAAACCTAAATGACATGTTAAATCACACTCAACTATTACACAACCTATCTCATCAACAAAATGAATAGATAGTTTAATAGATCGAGAAATGAAAGAAGAATAAGAGAGTATTGAACGAAGGAAGAAAAAGATTAGAAAGCATTGAAACATAAATTGAAAAGAGAAAATGGAAGAAAAAAAAGAGAGAGATCAGATATAGGCAAACAATTCATATCCATATATAAATCATAACGTCATTTCTAATTTGTTTTATGGTAAAAGTATTAATACAATTTTTGGAAGTTAAAAGAATAATTTATAAATAACATAACACGAGTTTCAATAACGGGAAGAATTTTTTACAACCTTATGGAAATCTAAGCTATAAGGGAAAATTAAGAGCAACAAAATAAAACAAAATAATTCTATTACTAAGAAAAAAGAAAAGGCCCTGGGTTTACAAAGAAGAGAATCTGTCTCAAAAAGAGGTCGGAAGTTATGTGGCTCTACGGTCTTTTCACACTTTAATTCCTTTTTTCTTTTTTTACATAGAAATTTATTTGTTTTGTTCTCTAGGGTCTATACTCTGTCTACATATGTAATCATGTGTTACCATCGGCCCCCTAAATTCATCATATTCACCACCACGTGATTCTATTCTACAATCACGTGCACACTTCTCCCTATACTTATTACTTTATACAAGAAATAAATAAACAAAGAGTTGAATTTCATGTTAACACACATTTCTTACCTCAACTACTATCACCTCTCACTCATTAATGGCCATTTAACTACCCTTTACTTTTTTATCTAAAAGGTTTTCAAATAGAATAAAATGTTAATGCCGACAAATACTGATATTTTAATATTTGATTTTATTTATAAATAAGTTAGTCATTTCTTGATAGAATTTTATTTTAATAAGATAAAAGGAGTTTTTCAACTTATTTAGATATAGAGAATTGTTTTTTTTTTTTTTATCTTTATCCAAATGCGTATCTTAAAGAGATGCATTCCGAATTATTTTATTATTTTTTCGCACATGAATACATCTCTTATTCTCTCAAGAGAAGCCTTCATTAAAAAAAAAAAAGTACGATGAATTCATGAATAATAATAATAATAATAATAAATATTTTTATTTTTTTTCATTCTTTTAACAACCCTAAAATCAACTCTTTCATTACTTATGTTTTTTTATAGTTAATAATATTTCATTTGTTTGATTCTAAATTATTGTTACCTAAAATAAACTATCTTACTAATCTCGTATTTATTTTAATAATAATATTACTAATTTTGTAAAAGTATAAACAATAATGTTATTTTAATTGTAATCTAGATCATTCACCCAGATTGTCTTGGTAAAAAAACTAGTAATATTACTATTAAAATAAAAAACGAGATTAGTGAGATGGTTAATTTTAGGTAACAATGATTTAGAATTAAACAAATAAAATATTATTAAAAATAATAAAAAAAAAAATAAGTAATGAAATAGTTGATTTTAAGATTGTTAAAAGAATGAAAAAATAAAAACAAAATTATTTTATTTTATTATTATTATTTATTAATGTATCTCTAAGATATGCATTCTTAATTATTATTATTTTTAATGAATGTGTCTCTTCAAGAGAATCATTCATTCGGATAAAGATAAAAATACATCCCATTTTACCTATATAAGTTGAAAACATCCACTTTTACCTAATTAAAATAAAATTCTACCCTAAAAATCTAATTAATACATCATTTTTCTGAATTTGAAAATAAATAACAATTATAAAACAAAATAAAATTGAAGTCTTCATCTGCATTTCGATACATTTGACTAAAATTCTAAAAATAAAATTATGACCAAAGTTGTCAACAAAAGTGACACTCTTATTACACTCCACCAACGACAGTAAACATGTAAACTGTCATCCCTCCCCCCACCCCAATCTAGAGGCGTTTGAGACATATAATAATTTATGTTTATAGCATAGATTAATTTAGTTTGAATTATAATATGTTTGTGATGTTAATTATTTTAGATTAAAAAGGTAATAAATGGGATGAATGTAAAATTAAACCTAATAAAAATAGTGTAAATAAAGTAATTACTTTAATAAAAAAATAGTATTAAAAAGGTAATATTTTAATTAAAAATTTTTTAAAAATGATGAATGTAAAATAATAAAAACCGTAATAAATAGTAAATAAAGAAGTACTTAGGAGTTTTGAAATAGGATTGTTGGGGACTACAAAATGATACTTTTACGATAGCAAAAAGTAATTACAATAATTTTAGGATAATCCTTGCCCAAAAACCCCCTAAATTTTATATTTTCAAGTACAAGCAAAATATTAAAAACTAAAACTCTATCTAACATTTTCATTCTGTGTTTGTTTTGGAAAATTAAACCTACATACACTACTTCCATATCCAAATTTCTTTATTTGTTATCTAGTTGTCATCGATGGTTTAAAAAACTAAACCAAATTTTTAGAACTATAAAATGTAACTTTATTTTTAAAATTTGGCTGAGAATACATATATTACACTAGAAAAAGATACAAATCATTATAAGAAATCTAAATGAAATAAGCTTAATTATTTTTTAAAAAAAAACTAAAAAAATAGTTTTTTAATCTTGTTTTTGTCGTTGGAATTTCCCTAGTAATTCATATCTTTTTATTTAGATGAAAAATTGGAAGAAAATAAACTTCACCCTAAAAAAGCAAATCAAATAATTACCCAAAACCTAAATGCAAAAAGGATAAAGAACATGGATTCCATAAGCACTTGTAAGTTATGTTTCTCTACTCTTGGTATAAAAGATTATTTTTATTACTAAGTACTCACTAATTTAATCTGTAACATACTTTAAATTATTCGAAACTAATCTCATATATACATTAAAAACAATACTTGCCCCAAAAAAATTCATCAATTTCAAATATACATCTAAACTATAGAAGCAAATGAATATCATGGTAATGAGTAGTGAGATGTGGTATATCTTTTGTCATGGGTAAAATGGATACAAAACATGCTTTAAATCATTCTAAACAATGAACATGGGTATAAAAATCTTATAAAAAGGCACGAAAATAAACATTGAATTGATGATTTTCACTGATAAAAGACATGTTTCAAATATGTCATGGTAGTTATGAAGAAATTTGAAGCCCTCAAAAAGTGTTAAAAATCCACTTAATCAGAATACAAACTTCAACTGTCCATATGGAATAAATTAATATAACCAAATTTTCAAAACAAAAAACGAGGAAATATTGATATGGAAACTCAGTATAATCCAAAAGTAAGAGACGAAACCCATATTTTACAACTTTAAGAAGGAAAGAAACTTGTTATTTCCAACATAAAAACAAAAGGAGATGATCATCTCAGGTCATGAAATCACTCAAAAACTTGCATGGAATGTGAAGAAAAGTAAGGCGTTAAATCTACAGAGACGGCTGGACCCAGCAAAAAGTTAAACAAATCTGAAACCTAACGAGAAAAATTCCAGACATGATTAAGATTCAATAGGAAAATGAAGAGAATCAACCAACCATAGCATGAGGCCGTACAAAGTAAAAGCACATTTTAAAAACAACAGAGGCCACAGAGAAGGCAGTGGTTCCCCACCACCACGCAACGGCAGGCAAAGCATGCATTGGCAGCAAATAAAAGCAAAAGTGAAAGAAGATTCAACTCTCTATACACAATAACAAACAAGAAGCAACAAACAATAAGATAAAGAGCAAAAGCAGAGAGGATAAAAAGTTCCGATTGCACGCCTAGCAACAACAAGCCTGTAAAATCGATGCAATAATCTAACTAACAAAAAGTAAGAAAGGAAATCGAAACGAAACATTGCTAACAGTCTTGTATAATCGAAATGAAAACATTACCAATTAAGCGATGATCCGATTTGAAATTCCTGGACCGTTCGGAAGTAGGAAGGAGTGAGGCTGTCAGAGCATGACCTAACTAGGGTTAGCTTATCAATGGAGGCAAGAAAATCGGTATGAATCTCTTTATCTTTACGCTTTTCTCTTTTTGGAGTAACCTTGCCTAGCCGACCAGAGGTAGATCATGCTGGCAGCTTCACCTTTTCCTTCGCGAACACAATCACTCAATCACACACTCAAATCGATGCTTTCGGAAGAAGCAAAAGCAGGAAAAAGAGAGAGTCAACGAATGCTTTTGCAATCAAATCGAAAAGGAAAAGAAGAATTGAAAGAAGAGGACCTCCGTGTGACGAGTGGCTCTGTGGCTGTCTTTCACAACTCTCGAAGAAGAAGAAGAAGAAGAAGAAGAAGAAGAAGAAGAAGATGAAGAAGACTGGAGAGCGATTGAAAGCCGGCGATCTTTAGGGGGAAAGTGGGATTTGAAAGGGCCGGCCATGGTTGGACGGAGCAGAAGAAAAGAGAGGGAAAAGAAAAATAAAGGAAAAGAGGAAGAAGAAAAAGGAAATGGGGGGTTTGTTTGTTGAAAATGGAAAAGTGAGGGGTCTCCTTTGGGTTTATTTATAGACAGATGTTTGTGTGGGAAAAAAGTGAGGGATTTTATTGGGTTCAGTTCAGAGAAATGACACCATGTAAGGTAACCCTAACCAAACAGTGAATTAAAGACATTTCTTTGCTTTTGTGTGGGGAACAACTTCCAACAAATTTAAAATAAAATAAAATTAAAAAGAGAAAAATATATTAATTTCGACTTCAATCCATCTAAATCTCGAATTAATAAAGAGTTATTAAGAAAAGTTAAATTTGTTATTACAGTCCTGAGTAATAATAGCTTATGTTTAGAGTACATACTATAGTGTGTTAAAATATTGACTATTTTAGTATGAGTTACAAATATAAAAAATGGCGATTACAAAATAGTAAAAAGTATAGACAATGAGGTTTTCAATAATTTTGATGGATTATAATAATTGGAGACTTCGAGGGGGTGTTTGACTCACCAACATGGGTTGAGTTGGTATATTTTATCAACTCACTCCAACACTCCGGGAACTAACTCTAAGCACCATCAACCACCTCCGATGAAAAACACCTTCAATGACCACCTTTAAGCGACCAACTTTGGCAACCAACTCGGAACTTTGGCAACCATCTCTGACGACAAACCCCGAAAACCAACTTTAATACCACCTTCATGTGATTAACACTCGAGCTTCGATAGTTACCTTTGACTATAATCTCTAGCAAAAATCATCTTCGATGATCAACTTCGACAACCACCTTCGCCTAACCACTTTCAGGATTTGAAAACCACCTCCGATGACAAACATCGACAACCAACTTCAATACCACCTTCATGCTCTAACAGCTACCTTCTACTACAAACTCTAGTGAAAGCATATTTGATAATCAACATCGACAACCACTTTTGACTATTGTAAGACTGGTGACTATTAAAGTATATTGTATGGTTGTTGATTATATAAACAAATATTAATTTATCTACATTAAGTGCAATATTTACACGTAAAAAAAATGTTAAAAACAATTATTTGATTAAATTCACATTTTAAATGAGTGTTAGAATATTTAGACGAAATAACTTTACACCCTAAATACAAACAAACAGATATATAAACTCTAGACATCCTATCTCAACTCAGCGTCCCAAAAAACTTCTGAATATTATAACAGGAGGTCCAAATTTGAGTTGGCTACAAGGCAAGTTTGGGGCCAAATGTCACTGGTTGTAATAATTTAAACCATAATATTGTGTGAGACGTAATTTAATTGAAGATAACACTTGGGAATTTTCAATTGTAAGGACGGTAGTAAATAATTTGTTTTGGGTTCAGCTTGAGTTGTAAATAGGGATAAAGACAATGTAGATTTTGAAATGATGAGTCGAATGACATAATCATTTTTCAAATATAAGAACTACAAAAAAAATGTAAATATAGATATAAAAGTTTAAAATTTTACTTAAGACTAATTACAATCACCGCGATTAAACTCTTAAACTTTCATAAGTGAATTCATTTACACTTTCAATTAAGATTTCATTTGAATTATTTATGCATCAATTCTAATAGTCTGTTTTAATCGTTCTGACACGTGAATAAATAAAAGTTTAATTATTGATAGACGTTTTTCTAGTGTAATCTTAATAAATGATCTAAACTGATTCATCTACAACAATTAAGAAACTTGATTACAAATTTATACGTTTTCCACGGGTTTTTCAAACTAAGTTTAAATGAGGGCGTTATTTGATACATGTACAAAAGTTAATGTTTTAGCTTGATACAATTATCAGCATTTAAAGATTTAAATTAGTACCACCTTTGAAGTTTAGATGTATAAATTGTAAAATTTTTCCTTTTTTTCTTCTTGTTTCATTGTACAGGGTGGATATATATAAATATATATATTGATTCCAAATTCGATAAGGTATTAATATCATTTAAAATGTTGATTTCATTTCTAAACTTAATAAATTATTAGGGGTCATTTGTTAAGGTTTTAGGTTTTCTGTTTTCCATTCTTTAATCTAGAAACTTACAATTGCATTTGTCGACATTTTCTTATTTGTGGTTTGTTTATTCAATAAAATATAAGGGTAAATATCAATTCATATGCCTAAGGTTTTGTTTATTAATGATTTTGTCTTTTTGTTTTCTATTTTTTAAATGTATGTTTGTTTTTCCTTTTTTTTTATTTTTTTTATTTTTTAAATTATGGTTCATACCTTCACTGAAAATAAATAAAAAGTTCCAACTCAATTTATAGAAAACTATTTTTTAGTTTTCAAAACTTTACTTGGTTTTTTAAAATATTAGTGAATAGAAGTAGTATATATAAATTTATTTTTCAAAAACCAAATAATTACCAAATACACTTAAGCTTTTGAATTGTCTCAATTAAAATTCGGAACTAAAATCCTAATTAATTTAGATTGTATGTAATTCATTTGTAAACATTTTTATCTGATATATAAATAATCATCTAATTAGATTTTTGTAATTTAAATTCAGCAAAAACGTACAAAACAGCTCATGGATTTAACTATTAGGGGATTTTTAAAAACAGAAAAATAAAAAAAATTATTTACATAAAATAACAAAATTTATTATTATTATTATTATTTAGAGACTAATAAAGGCTTTTAGAAATTTATTAGTGATAGAAAATGATAGAAGTCTATAATTGATACTATGTGATAGATGCTGATAGAAGCCTGTGAATGTCTATCGATGTTGTTTTTTTGCTATTTTTTTCTATCCGTAAAAATCTTCCTTTAATCATTTCAAGCTAATGACTTCACTAATCTCACCCAATACAAACACTTAAAATTGTTCTAAACATTAAAATTTCCAACTCATAAAGTCACATGTCTAAAATTAAAAGTTTAAAAATCCATTAGAAAATTTTTATAATTCAAAGAACAAATAAACACAAACTCGAAAATTAACAATAAATTTGTAATCTTACGAAAATTTCAATGAATATTTGTAGAAAAATTATCAAAAGAAAAGGCAGATAAATTGCAAATTTGGTGATCTTACGGTCTAGAAAAATTAAGATTTAGTTCTTATAGTTTATAATTAGAACATAGTCTATATGATTTGACAAAAGCTACATAAATAGTCATTATTTATGATGTTTTATCAAACCATAAAAACTAAATTATAATTTTGTCCAAATCGTATGGACTAAAATTCAACCTATTTTTTTTTTTAAAAAAAGTTAAATAAATAGTTTGGTGCATCAAAATGCTTATCGATATCATATTTACATCATTAACACTTTGTTCGTTTTTTCTTATGTTTGAACATTTTTTTACTGGCATAACAAAAATGTCAATTCATCTCTTACGTTGATGTCAAACTATAGTTATATGAACATGTCGATGAATATATATATATATATATATATATATATATATATAATTTAATAAATAAAAGAAATAATGAGATATTGTTTGTTAATAATTTCATTTTTTCATTTTTTGTTTTTGAAAATAATGTATAGATTCTCCTAAATTATTACAATGATTTGTATATTTCTCAAGTACAATCATTAAATACTTAGTTAAATTCAAAAAATAAAAAACAAGTTTTTATATATTTTTTTTTGTTAATTTTCCAAATGAGAGATTATTTCAAATTGTAAAACTGTTGAAAATATTTACAAGATATAACAAAATTTTCGAATTATCAATGATAGATGCTGATAGACACCAATAGACTTCTATCAGTGTCTATCAATATCACTGTTAAATACTAATAGAAGTCTATCAGTGTCTATCATTGATAGTTATAAAATTTTGCTATGTTTTGTAAATAGTTTGATTTATTTTTTCTACATATGAAAACAATCCGTTCCAAAATTTGCTTGGTTTTTTAAAGTATTGGTAAAAAAATAGATAACATGGAAAGAAATTTGGAGGTGAAGGTATTGTCTATAAACTTAATTTTAAAAAACTAAGGTATGTTTTGTAACTGATTCGTTTTTTGTTTTTGTTTTTGAAAATTAAGTTTATAGATATTACTTTCACCTCCAAATTTCTTCATTTGTTATCTACTTTTTGTCAATGGTTTAACAAATCAAGCTAAAATTTGAAAACTATTTTTTTTTTTTTTGAATTTGACTAAAATTTAACCATTGTACTTAAGAAATATGCAAATCAATGTAAGAAATTAGGAGGAAATATACTTTATTTTCAAAAATAAAAAACTAAAAACTAAAATGGCAACCATTTCGGTTTTTTTTAGCTTGTGAAAATTAAGTCTATTTCTTTACCCTAACATACAATAATTTGCATATTTATTGAGTACAATGATTGAATTCTTAGCCAAATTTTAAAACCGAAAACAGATTTTTAAAAGCTATTTTTTTTAGTTTTCAAATTTTGGTTTGAGTTTTAAAACTATTGATAAAAATAAATAACAAATAAAGAAATTGAAAAATAAAAGTAAACATCTATAGACTTAATTTTTAAAAACAAAAAATTAAAATCAAATGATTATAAAATTTAAAAAAAAAAACTTAAATAATTACCAAACAAATGTAAATTATCTAAAATTCAATCTTTGAATCTTGACATTGTTGATTGAAAATAGAAACCAAACAAACAAATTTAAAATAGTGAAAAGGGCGAGGTGTCGGGTTTATAAAGGTGGAAGAGAAGCAGGGGTGAGTGGCAGAGTGTAATGAATTTTAGGGCAGCAAAAAAGTTGTAAAAAGTAGGGTTTCTGTAGTACTGTTTTTTCTCAGGTTTATAGACAATTCAATATTCCACTGTTTGTCTATTTCCAATCAATAGTTTTTTTTCCCCTTATAATAATAATAATAATAATATTTTTTTAAAAAAAATAGAGATTTTTAAAATTAAAAAATAAGATAAATTATTTACACAAAATAATATTTTTTTTTATATAATCTATTAGAGGGTGATAAAAGTCTGTCAATAATAGATACCGATAATAATTTATCATTTTTTTTCCTAATATGTAAAAATTTTAAAAAAAATTGATTTAGAATTTCAACGCATGCTTTTTATTCAAAACCTCAGTTGTCAATTTCATGCAGCTGGCCTTTCTTCTCTTGTTTTCTTTTAATAGCACCTTTCCATGTCCAATTACATCACTCTCAAATCTCCCATTTTTAAATACGAAGCAATAATTTGAAATTTTTTAAAATAATAAATTATATAAAACAAAATCTTATTTAATTTCAAAAGTATCTATACTCTTTCAAACATTGCAATTTATCTAGACTTTTCACAAAAACTTAATAACTAAGGTTGTGTATATCAATCTATAATGAAAGTTGGTGTTATCCTGATGAAATTTTATTGATAAATCAATCGTAATTGACCATAATTGTAAATGTAATTTGAATATTATTGATCACATTTATCTAGAATCATAAATCTATCACATTTAGTGCTATCGTATAGGGTTAAACGATAACGATAATAGTAAACGTGACAAATTCAAAATCTCAGGACAATAACAATAATGATATTAATATAATTGGATTAAGCATCCTCCGTTTTTTAACTAATTTATAATTTTTATTACATATTTATAAGTGAGCCTCAAATATCAGTATATGTACGAAACATAAGTAACTAATACAAATGTAATCAAATGAAGACTCACTTTTTAAATTGCAATTGAATTTATTACGTTTTCTCGAGGGTAAACATGACCCAAGTATGAACACTATGCCAGTTGAGCTACGCTCTTGTTGGCATAATTATAGTTATATGATATTTAAAATGTCAATAGAGAGTTAGATTAATTTATTTGATTCATTCCAAAAACCATATATTATCTTTATCACGAGTATTTATAAAGGGGTAGGTTGTAGATATAACAAAATGAAATTTAAATTAATAACAAAATAACTATGTGAATTCTTTATAAATATAGCAAAATCCAAGTCCAATATAGGTAAGAAATCTAAAAAAATCATTAACCCATAAAAAAATCTTTATCATACTATTTGAAGAAGTTCATTGGTGATAAACTTCTATCATTGATATACAACTGTTAAAAATCTATTAATGATAGGAGCCTAATACGTACTGATATATACTTATATCATTGTTCAAATTCTATTATATCTTGAATTTTCTGTGTAGCAACCATTAGCATACTTTGATAATTTGGTTCATACTTTTCCTATACTAAGGAATGTGAAACATTTTTGTGGTTACATGAATCAAATTTTCATTATTTTATTAGGAAAAAACTATTTTTTTCTCAGCAATATCATAATAAACTTGTATTGTTGTTGGAACTACGTGCTTATCAAAATTGTATAATAGCTAACCAACAGCTTGAGAGCAGATTACTACAATACTTATTTGATTCGAATTGATTTACTCCAACTATACTACATATGTTATATTGAAATGTATCGATGTTTTTCACTGTTAGATTTGTATTATTGATAGAATATATGTACCTATTAAAGTCTACCAGTGACTATCATCGATGAATGTATATTATTGAAAATTTAGTTTAATCATAAACTTGTATATTGTTGTTAAGACTGTAGTTGTATTGAAGTTCATCAATATCTATCACGGTAGACTTGTATCGTTTATATAATTATATATGTATTGAAGTTTATCAGTGACTATTGACGATGTTTCTATCACTCATATAGTTCTATTTTCAAAATCAATGATTATCCGTTATAACAAACTTTAGTGAAAATTTTAATTCATGATATATATACTTCTTTTAGAATTATAAATTATCAACGATAAAACTCATGAAACTAATAGTCATCGGGTGACGGACTTCATTCAAATAGGGGTAAAACAAAAATTAAAATTGATCATTACCACGTAGTCATATTTTGCAAAACTATGTATAATTTTAGATAAAGACAAAAGTTTGATATTCAATAGTATTACAAGCGGGAAAAAAATCTTATTATTAAATTACTATTAAAACATTTAATTTTAACATAGTTAAATCGATTAAAACATATATTGAAAGTTTAAAGATTCAAATTAGATATCTCATTAAAAAAAATCAACCTACGACAAATTTGAGCTAGTTAATTATTTTTCCCCCTTTTTATAAAGAGTATATAGCCTATTAAAAATTGTGAATATTATATAGACACGAACTTGAACCTCAACAAAACTTTATTTAATTGATGGCTATATACTTTAAGTTTATAATAAACATTAACATTTAAAAGCTTAATATAATATTTGAGTAGCTTTCCATTTTAGTAACCAATGTTTTAAAAGTTAAATAATAAACTTAATATGTGCTTTAGTAAACTTTAAATTAGTTGTCTAAATAGTCATATGATGTGAAAAACACTCTTAACATGAATTAAAATATTTTATATTTCAATTTGATGAAATAGAGATACTACTAACAAAAGTTATTTTAAAAATTACTTATTTATTTATTTTTCTTAATAAAATATTATATCAAAACAAAATTCCAAACTCTCAGACAATAAACAAAAGAGAAAACACTCACACGAGGAGTTAAATTTCAAATATCTTCAACAATATTCATCGTTTTAGAAAGGTCTTCACTCTCTTTATAACGACAATATCCAACCAATCAAATTCAGTCACCAAATGAACAAGTAAGAGAATTTTCAAGAATATTAAGAAATAAAAATTAAACAAATTTAATATTGAAATAATAGATATCCCAAAAGAATCTAAAATAACCATAAAAAGATATAAAAACAAAAACCATGGGCATAAGCATGTAAATGAAACAGTAAATAGATTGGGACTACTCATAGTGGGACTTCACCTGATTTAATTATTATTATTATGGCCACATTGCATTAGTTTGTCAAAAAGTTATTTGAAAAAAATCTTAATCGTTTTTTGTGTTTATCAAAACAGATTTAAATTAAATTGGTTAAAATCACTTTAAATCGTTAGTTTTATGTTTACTCCCGTTAAATTTTAAAATTTTTAGTTAATATTTAGTTTTCGATTTTATACTTAAAAAATATATTATATATATATTTATATATTTTCATCTAATCAAAACTATTTTCTATTTTTTCATGAGTTAAATGTATCATTTAAAAAAAATATATATCATATTGATATTTTTTTTAAAAAAATAATTTTCTTAATATTTAAAAATTAAGCTATAACAAATAAAATTTATTATACTAAATAATTATTTAAAATGTTAAATTATAAAAATATTTAAAAAATTGATAATAAGATTATTTAGTTATTATATTGAAAATAAGATATTTTTGTATTTATTTACCAAATAATCTAACCTATTTTTATAATTTTTTTTTTTTTTTTTTAAAAAAAAAGCGAGTTGTCAACCATTATGTTAAAAACTACAAAAGGGAAAAAGGAAAAATTGAGCTTTTATTTGCATTACATGGCAGGTATCTTCTGAAGATATGATTCATTCCATGTGATCTGAACAACAGGGCTATGTAGTAATTAAGGGCATAGGTCCTATGGGCTGTGGCCTTCCCACTCAAAAGCTGCCCTAAACCTATATATTAAGCCCCTATAGACCCCCATAGCACACCCACCCCCCTTTGATTTGACTATTCCCTACAATATTGTTTTCCATCCATGGCTCACATCCCCTTCCTTCCTAGTTACATTTCAACGTTACTTCTTCTAAATTATTCCTCCTTGGTAAAGTTACTCATCTTTTAACGACTTTGACATCCTCTCAGAATTGCCCTGCAGGGACCCACCCCCAACGAGATAGGGGATCCCCGATTAGACGGATAATGGGAGAGGGAGTAGTGATAATTTTTTCCCTTCGCTAAACAGGAACGAGTATTCCCCATCTCCATCCCGATAAATATATTATATAATTATAATTACTTATTATTATTTTCTAATTTTCTAATTTTCATTTTAATATTTTTGTATTTGAATACATTTTAAAATTATTTTAACATTTAAGACTTTCTACCTTAAGTCATATATGTTATAGTATTTAAATGGAAAGTTTGACTATGATATTGTAATATTTAAATTTTAACTTTTAGAAATTATCATAATAAATTATATTTTCATACATATAATAGTATTATTTTTATAATGAATTTTTATACTATTTTCTTTGAATGAGAATTTTATTGGAAATAACTCATTTAATATATATAATTTTATTTGATTGAAATTAAACAAAATTGCTAAGAATGAATATATTAAAAAAAACAAACAAACAAACGAGAAAATTTTTCGTGGGACGAGGAATGAAATAGAGGGGCACGGGGATGGAAAACCTTCCCCGTCCCCGTCCCACCCCATGGACACCTCTAATTGAAGGAGTAAGAATTAATATGATTGAGAATGGTGGCATATCTAAAAAACTCTTGACAGGGGTTTTATATAGATTTGTATATATATTACATAAAGAGCATAAAGTTGAGGGGTCCTCTGAATCCATAGTAATCTGTCCATACTTGTTTGTAATTCCTCGTTCGACCGATTTTTTTTTTTTTAAACTAAAAAACATCAATTGTATGTCTTATTAACTCTTTACATTGTGAGGACTAGGAGATCACAAACTTCTAGACTTTACGATCCTCGACATACAAATGTTGTAAAGTCAAACGAATTATCGTGTAAGATCAGTCGAGGTATGCGTATGCTGGTCAAGATACTCACAGATATATAAAGAAAACAATTCTTTGAAGTTTACAACTTTAATCTTTGTTCCATACATCCTTAAGAATAAAAGATATCCGAGAGTAAAATTTGATGTATTTAGTTGTATATGGTAATATAATATCATAATTTTATGGAGAAAAGATGTGTGTGTAAATTTACTTTATAGAATTAATTATAACAACTTTATATAATTTTAGTTGGTTAATTATTAAAACAATAAAAATAATTCAAAAAACAATTAATTGTGAGTTTTTGAAAATTTGAACACTTATGTTAGGTAATTTATGATTAGATTTAATTCATTAATATGTTTAGTGAATATTCTTATTATTATTTTATTGATTAAATATATGGTTTAATTCATAAATATATGATCATTTATTTATTTTAATTGTATATTTAACTAATTTTTTTTAGAATATGATATATTTAACTAATTTTAATTAATTGAAGTTCAATATAATTAATAATAAGCGCAATTTAAATCAGTTAATTTTAACTAGTATGAAAGAAATGGGAGAAAACGAAATAATACTATCACATGTTAATAATAAATGTTATATGAAATACTCAAAACAATGTTTTATAAGTATGCCGTATTAATAATTAAAATTAAATAATCAAAAGTAATCTCAATAAATGATTAATGAATTATAAATAATCAATAAGTAATTACTTATAATTATTGAAAATTAAAATTGCTTACTAGTTTAATCTAACTACTTCAAGTTAACTGATCAAATATATTTAAGATATTGCTAACGGTTAATCAACAATATCAATATATAAATAATTGCATTAGTTTGTAAAATTGAATTGAGTGTATAGTTTAATAAAATATTGTCGATTTATTCTAATTAATTCCTTCATTAAATTAATTTGGTTGAATGAATATTACTTAATTAATTAAGTATATCCATGAAGAAATAATAACAAAATAAAAAATCTAGAGAATTGTTGAATGAGAAATTTTGGACCAATCACAAGTTGCCACGTCATTTACTAAATTAATGACGAAATTCCAAATCATTAAATTTGGGCTCAATTAGGAGTTGACACATGTATTGAATTGAAGTTAAAAGACAAATTTCAATGACGCCACGTGTTTTTATCATGACCGTTGAATCAGATTAATTTGGCTCAATTTGATATTATTATTTGGGTCAATGTCCAACTAAGCCCAAAAATAGGTTGAATTTGACCTAAATGTCAAATTAGGCCTAAATCCGATTAATTGGGCCCAAAGGCCAGACCCATGGATTAACTAAGCCCAAGTCCAACTAATTAGGCTCAAAGGCTAGGCCCATGGATCAATCGAGCCCAAGCCCATCTGTGAACTCTATAAATAGAGAAGCTCTTCTCAGAGGTCAACAATTCTATACTCCAGAGAGCTTATAAGAAATTCTCTACAATCAGAGACTCATTGACTCCTGAAGCTAACCACACCTGAAGACTAAAGTCATTCGAAGATACAAGCATTCTGAAGACTGAAGTCCTTTGAAGATATAAGTATTCGGAAGACTGAAGTCCTTTAAAGATACAAGCATTCAGAAGACTGAAGTCCTTTGAAGATATAAGCAATTCTACATTCAGAGAACCCAGAGAAAATTCATCAACAAGTAAAAGACTCCAAAGACTTTTGAAGTTGTACTCCTAGAAGACAAAAGACCCTTGAAGACACAAACACTCTTCAAAGACTTCTACTTCAAGAACGTTCAATTCTTTTCTTCTTCAAGTCAAGCACATCCACCCAACCGAGAGAGAATTAGAGGATCAAGTACTAGAGATCGAACCACATCGCATCGCATCAAATCAACATCAACATCAACAATAACTCAAGTTCAACCCCACGAAACAAGTTTCTCCGAAAGCCTCGTGCGAACACTAATCCTCTAAGAAGATTAGCAAGCCCAAAGGCCGATCATCCAAGAAGATCAATAAGTACAAAGATCGATCGTCCAAGAAGATCAACAAGCCCAAAGATCGATCGTCCAAGAAGATCATCAAGCCCAAAGGCCGATCATTCAAGAAGATCAACAAGTCCAAAGACTGATCGTTCAATAAAATCAACCAACTTAAAGATTATAGTTTGTTTTGAAAGCATCAAAATACTATATATTAGAGATTGTACTCGCTTTCCACAAAATTAATACAAATACAAAGTTCAAGTTCCACGAAATAAATTTATCTTGAAATCTCGTGCGAACAAATTGGCACGCCTAGTGGGACCTCTTTACCTCTCATCTCTCTCGTCATCTAAGTCAATAAACCTACAAATGGCACCAAAGAAAGTTGTATCCAAAGCTATCGTCGCAAGCGATACTTACATAAGCTCTGTCATCACAAAAAAACTAATGGAATCTACTAAAGGCGGGATCGCTATTAGAGAAAATCCCTTGTTCGACGACTATATTTCTGCTACTGATCCATCAGATAAAGAATCGTACTTTGATATAGTATCTGTCATGGTGACTGACGTAACGGTTGAGTCAGCCATGACAGATACGTCAGTCACCATGACAGAGATGGAAAGGAAGATAAATTTCCTAATGAAAGCTGTTGAAGAGCGAGATCATGAAATCGCTGCTTTAAGAGATCAAATATAGGCTCGGGAAACCGCTGAGTCGAGTCAATCTCCAACTACAAAAGTTAATGACATAGGAAAGACTGTCTTACAGAAAGACCAATCGCAACAATCTACCTCTGTTGCCACCCTGTCAATTCAACAACTGTAGGATATGATTACAAACTCCATGCGGGTTCAATGCGGAAGAACATCACAGTCCTCATTTATGTACTCCAAGTCGTACACCAAAAGAATCGAAAACCTAAGAATGCCAGCTGGGTATCAACCTCCAAAGTTCTAGCAGTTCGATGGAAAAGACAATTCAAAACAACATGTTGCACACTTCATTGAAACCTGCGAAAATGCAGGAACCAAAGGAGACCAGCTAGTCAAGTAGTTCGTCCGTACCTTGAAAGGAAATGCTTTCGATTGGTATACTAATTTGGAGCCAAAAGTGATTGACTATTGGGAACAGCTAGAAAAGGAGTTCCTGAACCGCTTCTACAGTACAAGGTGCACTGTTAGCATGATGGAGCTAACGAACACCAAACAGTGGAAGGGAGAGACAGTCATCGATTATATCAACCGATGAAGAGCATTAAGTCTGGATTGCAAAGATAGACTCACTGAATTATCTGCAGTGGAGATGTGCACTCGAGGCATGCATTGGGAGCTTATGTACATCCTACAAGGGATAAAACCTCGTACATTTGAGGAGTTGGCAACACGTGCTCATGATATGGAGCTGAGCATCGCCAATAGGAGAACTAAAAATTTCCTAGTCTCGGAAGGGAGAAAATACAATAATGAATCCAAGGGTACTGAAAAGATCATAGATAGTGCCACAAAAGAATCTATGGTCGTTCATGTGACCCCACTGAAAATTTCCTTCAAAGGAAAACAAACAAAATTTAAAAGAAGACACAATGAGGGCGAGAAGCATCGTCCAACTCTTAAAGAAAGACAAGAGAAGGTTTATCCATTCCCAGACTCTAATGTGACAAATATGTTGGAGCAACTGCTAGAGAAGCAACTTATTTAACGGCCGGAACAAGCAGGAAAAGTAGATGATCCTAACTACTGCAAGTATCATCGAGTCGTTAGTCAACCAGTTGAAAGGTGCTTCGTGCTGAAGGAACAAATTCTAAAGTTGGCTCGTGAAAAGAAGATTGAGTTAGATTTGGATGAAATAGCTTAGACAAATCACGCTATAGTAGTGGCAACTTCAAGTGTTCCAACACTATCTGTGTCTCATACTCAAAGACAAAACCTGATCTATTCGGAGCCTTCGAGCCTATAGTTGTTTGGTTCCAACAAGAGATTCAAACAACAAATTCCAAAAAGAAAGACGAGCTCATTGGAGATGACAACGAAGGGTGGATAGTTATGACTCGTCGAAAAAGAAGATAGCCAAACTCTACCCAAAAAGAGTCGTGTTCCTATCGAAGCTATAAAAGAATGAACAAGACTCATAAAAAGAAAGGCAAAAAGATGACATGGAAGCCTAATCTTGCTAATAAAGAAGACAAGAACTTTCGTCAATTCCGACGGCCAACTTCGGCAGAATTTCTCCCAATAAGCTTTCTCAATAATCATCCAGAGAAAGTATCAGAAGTTATTGCATGTCATACTGTCGGCATAGTGGAAGTCGACAACAATCACATAGCTGTCGAAGAAGTCAGCGACTCAGAAGAAATTAAGCAAAGAATTTCTGTCTTCGATCGTACTAAGTCTTCAAATGTTCGATCTTCAGTCTTTCAAAGATTAAGTATGGCCACGGTAGGAGAAGACCAATGTCTAACAACTACTTATACTCGAACTTCAGCTTTCAAAAGGCTAAGTATATCCACATCAAAGAAAGATCGACATTCAACATCTGCTTTTGATCGTCTTAAGACAACAAGCGATCAACATAAAGGAAGGATGAAAATCTTGAAGGCGACGTCATTCCATGAAGAAAACAACGATGAAAAGATTCACAGTCGTGTCCCTTCACGCATGAAGAGGATATTTTCTGTTGACATAAGTACAAAAGGTTCCTTGAAAGTGAAGCCAAAACTCATCATATTGACGAATCCTACAAATGAAGAGGATGATCAAAACCATGATGAAATAAGAGCTTTTGAAGTTTAAATGAAGAAGCTCCTCATCGCAAGAGCCTAAACTGCATGATGCTCCTGGCCTGCATGAGCTTAAAATGTGATCAGTGCCTACATAAAAAAAAAAAAAAAAAAATCTTTGTACGAACTGTGTTACAACTTGATCTCTATCATTATAAAGGATACGGAGGAAACTTAGAGAAATTTAAGTTCAGTCGTGCATGAAAAAAAAAACATTCTTTTTGAACTACATTATGACTTGTTCCCTATCATTATGAAGGGTATGTAGGCAGCTTGAAAGAAACTTCAAGTTCAGTCCAGTTAAAAAATAATAATATATGAACTATGTCATGATTTGATCCATTTCTTTAAGGGTACGAAGGCAACTTAAAGAAATTTAAGTTTAGTCCATCAGAAAAGGTACCACGACCACCTAAGCATGATACTACAAGATTGATGTTGATCATCTCCGTTAAAGAATGACACTTCAGATTGAAGATGTTCATCCCTATTAGAGGCAACACAATGGATTGAAGATGTTCATCCCTCGTAAAGAGCTAGCACGGTAAATAAAATGCACACACTTAGAATGCGCTTCACTTCCTCTTTAAAATCAAACTTGGATGCTCCTCCATCTTCAAGTTCAGAGGCTTCATCGAATGCTCAAGTTTGAAGGCTTTGCAATGTCATCTTCATGCTCAAAGTCGCGAAATCGAGCTCAATGTGAAGATTCTTCGATGCTTCGTCAAACTCAAGTGCAGAGGATTCGCCGAAGATTCAAGTTCAAATGCGGAGGGTTCACCGATTCTTTAAGCTCAAGTGCAGAGGATTTGCTGATGCTTCGTCAAACTCAAATACGAAGGATTTGCTGATGCTTTGTTAAACTCAAATGTGAAGGTCTCATCGATGTTTCTCCATCTTTAAGTTCAGAGGCTCTATCGATGCTACTCCATCTTCAAGTTCAAGAATGGTGTGCATGACCCCACTTCCATATTCAAGTTCAAGATTGGCGTGCATGGCCCCACTTCCATCTTCAAGTTCAATATCGGTGTGCATGGCTCTGCTTCCATCTTCAAGTTTAAAATTGATGTGTATGAATCCACTTTTATCTTTAAGTTCAAGGTCGATGTGCATGGCTCCGCTCCGTCTTCAAGTTCAAGGTTTGTGTGCATGGCTTCGCTTCATCTTCAAGTTCATGGTCGGTGTGCATGGCTCGACTCCATCTTCAATGACTCGGTCTACAAAATTCTGATGCAACTTCGCTTCATCTCCAAAGTCTAATGGGGGCTTCGCTTCATCTCTGAAAGTCATAGGGCTTCTCTTCATCTCTGAAAGCCATGGGGCTTCGCTTCATCTCTGAAAGAAAGTCATGGGGCTTCGCTTCATCTCTGAAAGAAAGTCATGGGGCTTCGCTTCATTTCTGAAAGTCAAGCGAAATTCAAGTGCGGCTTTGCTTTATCTCCAAAATTCAAGTGCGGCTTCGCTTCATCTCCAAAATTCAAGTGCAGCTTCGTTTTGTAAGAAAAAAAAAAAGAAAAGAAAAGAAAGAAAAAGAAAAGAAAAAGAAAAAGGAAGGAAGGAAAATTGGAAAAAAAAGAAGGAAAAAAAAGAAGGAAAAAAAAAAGATTAAAAAAAAAAAAGAAAACATTGGAAGAAAAGAGGAAAAGCAGAGTAAGGAAGATTAGAAAAAGAGGAAGTGAGGATAATGGAGGGGTTTGGGTCCTATGTATAGAGGTTATTTAGATTCTATAACAAATTAGGAAATCCAAATCTACTAAAAGATTTAATTTAAAATATTAGATTTTTTATTAGATTTCCTAATTTGATTCTATCCTAATTTCAAATTAAATTGAACAAATTTTCTATTTAATTTAATCTTATTAGATTTTGTCGTCAAATTTATCTTCAACTAAGATTTGGACATATTCCAAATTTTATTCAAAATCAAATTTAAATTGTGGATAAAATTGCAAATTAAAATCTGGCCATATTCTATATTTTATTCAAAATCAAATTGTTCAAGATTAAATTGTAAATAAAATCTCAAATTAAAATTTGGGCATATTCCAAATTTTATCCCAAATCTAAATACTTTTATCTCAAGCCAAATTATTAAGGATAAAATCTCAAATTAAAATTTGGGCATATTCTAAATTTTATCTCAAATCTAAATCACCAAATCACCCGACTTTTATCCTCAAGCTAAATTATTAAGGATAAAATTTTAAATTAAAATTTGGGCATCTTCCAAATTTTATATCAAATTCATCAAATTTAGGTTCTTATCTCTATTTCCAAATCAAGTTCGGGAAAAGATCTAAAATTCATCCCAAATTAAAGTTTGGCCATATTCCAAATTCAAGTATCCTATTGAGTTTTTATCTTCAATCAAAATAAATTGCGGATAAGAAAAAAATCGCAATTGATCTTTTATTGAAATTTGGGCATATCCCAAATTTTATCTTAAATCCAAATCAAATTGGGTAAAATCTCAAATTAAAATTTGGCCATATTCCAAATTTTATTCCAAATTCAAGTTGTAGTCTTGAGTTTTTTTTTTTAATCGAAATAAATTGTGGATAAGAAAAAAAATCTCAATTGATCTTTTATTAAAATCTGGACATATCCCAAATTGTATCTTAAATCCAAATCAAATTAAACTGGGACAAAGCTCAAATTGTTTTTTGTAAATTTGGCGATATTCTAAATTTCATAGTTTGACTGACACATCAATTGAGGTCAAATCAAAGAACAAATATATTTGGATTTTGATTCCAACTTTATATTTTTCGAGATTTATTGTCAAATTAGCGACGAAATTCCAAATCATTAAATTTGGTCTCAATTAGAAGTTGACATATGTCTTGAATTGAAGTTGAAGACAATTTTCAATGATGCTACGTGTTTTTATTGAATCAGATAATATAAATTTAGCCCAATTTGATATTATTATTTGGGTCAATGTTCAACTAAGCCCAAAAATAGGTTAAATTTGACCAAATATCAAATTAGGCCTAAATTTGATTAATTGGGCCAGATCCATGGACCAACTAAGCCCAAGTCCAACTAATTGGGTCCAAAGGCCAGGCCCATGGATCAATCGAGCCCAAGCCCATCTATTAACTCTGTAAATAGAGAAGGTCTCCTCATTTGGAGAGGTCAGCAATTCAATACTTCAGAGAGCTTATAAGAAATTCTCTACAATCAGAAGACTCATTGACTCCTGACGTTGACCACACCTGAAGACTAAAAATAATCCTTCGAAGATACAAGCATTCTGAAGATTGAAATCCTTTGAAGTTGCAAGCATTTTGAAGACTGAAGTCCTTTGAAGATACAGAAGTGCTTTGAAGATACAAGCAATTCTACATTCAGAGAGCCTAGAGAGAATTCATCAACAAAGAAGACTCCCAAGACTCCTAAAGTTGCACTCCTAGAAGACAAAAGAATCTTGAAGACACAAACACTCTTCCAAGACTTCTACTTCAAGAACATTCGATACTTTTCTTCTTCAAGTCAAGCACATCCACCCAACCGAGAGAGAATCAGAGGATCAAGTACTAGAGATCGAACCACATCGCATCAAATCAATATCAACATCAACACCAACTCAAGTTCAACTCCATGAAACAAGTTTAAAGGCCGATCATCCAAGAAGATCAACAAGCCCAAAGGTCGATCGTCCAAGAAGATCAACAAGTCCAAAGGTCGATCGTCCAAGAAAATCATCAAGTCTAAAGGCCGATCATCCAAGAAGATCATCAAGCCCAAAAGTCGATCATCGATCCACAACGGCCGATCACTCAAGAAGATCAACAAGCCCAAAGGCCGATCGTTCACGAAAATCAACCAACTTATAGTTTATTTTGAAAGCATCAAAATACTATGTATTAGAGATTGTACTCGCTTTCCACAAAATTAATACAAATACAAAATTCAAGTTCCACGAAATAAATTTCTCTTGAAATCTCGTGCGA
This sequence comes from Benincasa hispida, assembly GCF_009727055.1. NCBI lineage: Eukaryota > Viridiplantae > Streptophyta > Magnoliopsida > Cucurbitales > Cucurbitaceae > Benincasa > Benincasa hispida. The sequence goes on from NC_052357.1 coordinate 25,932,608, forward strand.
ACAATAGTTTTTTAAAGGATGCTTGAGAAAAACATTGAAGAAAGAAATATGTCTTTATAGAACCTAGAGTAGAAAACTTTGAGAAGATGTCAAAATGGTTAAGATCATGTATTACTCTATAATCAAAATTGTTGCGATCGTAATAGATATTATTATTATTCATAATTCATAACCAGTTTTATGGGAATGTATTTAAATGCGTCTCACTTTTAATATTACAATTGATCGACTACGTTTAATGGAAAGTAAACGTGACGTAAATTATGAGTAATTTTGTTACCTTCTCCCGGTATTTTACAAAAAATGAAAAAACATGAGGAGACTACTTTATCAATTAAAAAAAAAAATCAACTTTAGACAAATCAAAATCCAAGCAGTTCAATATATCATCGATACTTTTAAAACATCAATTAATGTTTTGACTTCCAACAATATTTAATATCAATATTTGATAATCACACAATTTATTGGGTCCGTTTGGTAACCATTTTGTTTTTGTTTTTTATTTTTTGAAAATCAAGTTTATTTCATCTATATTTCTTACCGTGATTTATATCTTTTTGAAGTACAATGGTTAAATTTTTAGCCAATTTCTAAAAACAAAATTACTTTTTGAAAACTACTTTTTTTAGTTCACAAATTTTGGTTTGGTTTTTTAAATTATTAATGAAAAGTAGATAACAAATGAAGAAATTTGGAGGAGGGAATAGAGTCCATAGGCTAACAAGATGGTTATGGGACCTTGATTTTTGGTTTTTTTTGAAAACTTTGTTTTTGTTTTTTTTTTTTAAATAATAGATTTCATCATATTTGAGTTATTAACCAAATAATAATAATAATAATAATTTAATTTTTAGAATTTGATTTAGATTTTGAAAATACTCCAAAAAATAAACAAGAAAGCAAGAAAATCATGAAAAAAAACTTGAGTTCAGCCAGGTAGTGACCAATAAAAATTGTCATGTCGCGAATTTTAAAAAATGTGATTTTAATTTTAATTTTATTTATTTATTTGTGTATATAAAAAACATGCTACGATTAAATTGTACCTAATCATTGCTCAAAAATCAATAGATGACAGTTTAATTTATAAAAATAAAAACTAAATATTTATTAAACAAGACAGCCAAATTTCAGAAGTAAAATTAAAGATAGAATTGGGCAGAAGAAGAACATTATTAGAACTATAATCTAAATGAAGTTTGATATTAATTGGATTAGATTATTATTATTATTATATATGTATATATATATTTGGGTGAATGGTTACCCTTCACAGGGTCTTGACCTTTAAATACATGCATTAAACAAAGAGATCTCCTATCACGCCATCTCATGACGCCCATCTAATGGTAGAGGGTTTTTAGTAGTGATGTTCACGCTTTGGTTCAGAATTCAAATTGAATCGAATCGCAAATTTTAAAAAGTATATTTTTTGAAATCGAACCGAATTGCATGTTCGGTTCGGTTTCATGTTACTTTTTGGTTTTTTTATATGTTTTTTCATATTTTCTAAATTATAAGCAGTTCAGTTTGGTTCAATTCGATTTCACGTTTTTTTTATTTTTTTTAAATTTTTTTTATGCCTTTTCATATTTTCTAAATTAGGTATATATTATTTTTTTAATATATTTATGAAAAAAAACAGTTTAGTTCGGTTTCAAATAAGATTTGAAACCTTATCGAGCCGCAATAATTCGACTTGAAAATATATCAAATTAAATCAAACCACATTAATTTGATTTCGATTCGGTTTAACATTCGAGTGGTTTGAAAGATCATCCCTAATTTTTAGGGGTTGATGCTCAATTATTTTTGTGGGGGTGTTATGGATTTTTCATATAATTTGATCTAAATTCTCCATTAAATATTTAGCTTAGAATCTATTTATTGATGATGTTTCAGATTTAGATTCCAGATTTTGAGGAGTTTAAGGTTATGAAGTCTAGTAAGAATTTGGAGCGTTTGGGGACATTTTGTTAAGTGTTTAGGCTTTGTAACCCATTTTATTTTTGCAATGGTTGTTGTAATTTAGGTTTTAAGCCTTTCTTGTATATTTGCTTAGATTGGATCGTTATTGGAGGCATTGAAGGCATATTGGATGAAGGGATGATCTCGGTAAGTCATCCAAGGACTTTCAAGGAGATTTACAAGTTGGGTTTAAGCTTTAATGGTAGAAACTAAACGATCGTTTGTTTTAAGGTTCTATATATGTTTGAGAATAAAAGATGAAATAGGATATCCGAGAATCAAGGATGAATGCGTTTGATTGTGAATGAGAAATGTTATTAGAATTTCATGAATAAGAATTATATTTGTATTTAGTTTATGAAATTAAGCACGACAATGTTATATAGATGTAATAGATTAATTAATTAAACAATAAATATAATTTAATATATTGATAACAATGAATTAGTTAAGAGTCAACAATAATTTTAATTGTAAATATTTAAAAAGTAATCTATCATTAAAATTAACCAATTAATATATATTTAATGAATGTCATATGAATTATAATTTAGTATTCAATTGTTTTTTTATTAATTAAGTTCAACATTACTAATTTTAATTTTAATTATATAATATAAGAAAATATATTTTAATAGACAATATATTATATAAAAAGATGTAAATAATGAGATAAAAATATTTAAATAAAGAATACTAACTTTTTTTATTATAAATATGATATGTTAATAATGAATAGAGTAGTAAAAATTCACCACAATAAATAGTTAACCGATTATAATAATGAATAATGATCATATATTCATAGTGAAAGATCAAATTAAAATTAATCTCAATGAATAATTGTTTGACTATATAAAAAAAGTAATCAATTATTATTATTGAAAACGAATATTCGTACTTACTAAATTTTAAAAATCCTTATTTATTAATTAAATATATTTAAGATATTATTAGTTAATTTATTAAATAACAAAACAACTTTGTTTTTGTAAAAATGACAAAACGAATTCAAAATAATAAATATGAAATGGCAAAAATCCAAAGTACTTGGTAAGTTGTAGAAGTACAAGTTATTATATATTTTTATTTAGAATAATGAGAAGAAAATAGAAGAAAATGCATTAACTTGATAGAAATTCATGCAGATAATCACACACTGCGTTCATGCGTTATAAAATTCATAAATCTTGAAAATCATAAAATATAATATTTTTGAACGCGGGAATGAAATGAAGTAAAATCGACCAAGGAAACAAAAATTACAGCCATGGACGCATAGAAAGTGATCAGATCAATACCCAATCTTGCACATAGAGGACCATGTGTTGAGCAGACAACATGAAAGAAAACGACAAAACGCGTAGGCAGTGGATGTCAAATCAAAATACAAGTTGGTAGCTGATTTGAGATATTCTCGGCATAACCAATGAACCTGTGACATGAGTAATCGGTGCAGCAGAGCATGGAATTAAATGCAAAGGTGTCACCAAATCATTAGAAAGATGCAAAGAAACTTCCCTCTTTGACGCCTATAAAAAGCCCATCAAAAAATGGCTAGTACAATAGACTTCCCATTGAGAGATAGCTTGAAATTCTACTCAAACTCCACGTTAATCCACTATCACCACCACTCCTTCAAGCTTTTCCTCGAAGAATTCTAAGTGAGAACTTAGTCTTCCTCTTTGAAAAATCAGATAGAGTTCCACCAACACTATTACAACCATGATACCGTTGGGGTTGATGCCCTAAATATTGTGAATTCTGTAGTTTGTAATTGTAATATACAAACAATCTATTTATTTAATAAAATAAGAAGTATTTTATCTAATATTTAGTAGCATTAACTCAGAAATCAATAAACTAAGATCCAATATTGTTTTCTATAACTTAAACATGTATGTGGAGATATATAGGTGTATCATGTTTAAGATATTGGGAATGTCCTAGAACTCATAGTTCGTGTTAAACATTCTATTTTATCAATAACAATGATTTATTGATTTTTCATCTTATTATGAAAATCCAATAAACGTATCCTTGGCTATAGTATGAATGTTGTAACTTTATTTAATGACATAAACAGGATCAAGTTGACAGTACATAGCCTAAATGGTTTAATAAGTATATGGATGAAATTGGGTATCTCATCCTGATAACACTATTGGATGCGGCCCACTCTGCAGTTGTTACAAGAAGTTCTAATGTGCTACAAATGATGTGATCCACAAATCGTTCATGTTGAGACATGAGAGTGGGGGCATCCTATGCAATGAGTTTGCATATAGACTGGACTACGAAAATAGTCACTTTTCTTTATAACGATCGTTTATTGTTAAAACTGACTATTTCATTTATTATATAACCTAGGTTAACTCGATCTTAATCCTGAGCTAGCTATGAACTCCTGTTTGTTTGAGATTATCTTTTGATATGCAAATGGTGAGAGTAGTCTAACAGCACTACTCAATAAGCTTACCATTTTGGGATAATACCGGATGAATTGCTGAGGAAATAGCCTTGCAAAATGGAATTCACTCCTACCTTATTTAGGGTTAACATATAGGTTGTTCTCTTAAGTACTGACTACAGGTTTTCAACAATCGGGGTCCCGCCTTCTCATGATAGAGAAAAGATTTGATTCATAGAGATTATGAATCATAATTGTTCATTAGAAGATCAGTAGGAACTTAAGGAACAAGATGTATTCACAGGGGTAAAATGGTATTTTTGACCTAGCTGTGATTACGAACAACCTGTGAATGATCGACTTACTGATTATGGTTATTAAGTGGACATAATATATCTACAGTGAGGGGAGTTCAATTATAGGCTATAGTGGAGTGTCCCATTAGTTAACGAATGAGGGTTAGATCGGACAAATGAATTTAGCCAATTAATCTTGAATCATTGGAGCCCATGATCTGTAGGTCCGCGAGGTCCCCCTACTAGTTCGTAAATGGATAAGCTTTAGGGTAGCTTGAGAAATTAATTTGAAACGTTCAAATTAAATGGAATAAGAGAATATATATTTAAATATGATTTAAATATTTGAAGATGATTATTGTGTAAAAATTAATTTAATATTTGATATTAAATTAATTTAAGAAAATCTATTTTCAATTAAAATGGTTTTAAAATCATTTTATGTTTTAAAAGAAAAATGAAAATTCGTTTCGCATGTTGCAGAAAATGGAGAATGAGTTTTTTTCCATTACCTTCATCTTCATGCTCACACAAATGCCATTATCTTCTCTTCATTGATTCTCCAAGCATGAGTTGCAAGCCATGCACTTCACTTCTTTGCATGTTCATCTACAATATATAAAGAAGATTGGAGTCATTTGAGAAAAAAAGATGCATAATTTTCTAGAGAAAAATTTTTGTGAGAAGAGACTGTCCTCTTTGTCCGACTGCTGTGAGTTCTTCTTGGTTCTTCACCTTTTCAAGCTGTTCTTGAGTCTTAAACTCTGCCTAAAGCTCCAAGAGCATAGTAGGGAAGACTTTTAGGTGGTTCACAATGATATCAAGTGAAGATGGCTGTTGTACACTCGGTTTCTTGGAGAGTTCTTCAAAGGTATGATCTTAAAACTCACTTTTTAGAAAAGCATGCTTTAGTTTCTGCCAAAATTAGTGAATTTGAATGCTTATGGATCTTTGATACTTCCGTTGCATGTTATTTAACCCTTTCATAAGAGACAACCTAAACAGTTTGTAGTAGATGGATAAGGCTGGCTACCTTATTCTGGTGACACTACAAATGCGGCTCGCTTTGTAGATGTTGCAATTGTTGTAAATGTTGGATTTTATGTCCTAAAACTTGTAGATAGTAAATGTTATTTATTGAGCGTCATCAATAAAGAGTTATCGATATTAATTCAATAAATGTTATTAATTGTTTTGTATTCTATTTTGTCTTAATAATCATAAATGCAATAAAGTAATATCCAATGTTGTCCCATGAGTCTTTAACTGTATATGGAGACATATAGAGACCAATGTTGGAGATACATCCTAAAGGGTTTGTAGTATAGTGATAAGGTTTGGTTTCTTATCCTGGTGACACTATGGATACAACCCATTAATCTAACTCATTCGTATAGGTGACACGCGAGTTGGGGCATCCTATGCAATGAGTTTACATAAGACCAAACCACGAAATAGTAACCACTAGATGTAACGCCGTTAATCAGTTAGGTTCCTATTTCAATTGGATGATCTAGACAACTTAGTCTTAATTCTGAGTGTATTATGAACTCCTCTTCACGAGGGATTGTCCTTTGATTTGTATGGGTAAGAATGGTCAGTTTACCGACTCAATAAGCCTACCATTTTGAGGACAAGAATGAGTGGAAAGTTGGGAACATAATAATACAAGATGACATTCACTCATTCTCGACATCAGGGTACATATATGAGTGTTCCCTCAAGTGGTGTCTCCGGTACTTGAACAAAGGACCCTACCTTCTCATTGGCTCGAAAGGGGTTTCTGTTTATTGGTTGAACCATAAACAAATTGTTCATTACAGGAGCACTGGTACTTAAGGATATAGAGATAACCCAAGGGTAAAACGGTAATTTGACCTAGTTGGTATTATGGACAATTGTGAAGGACTAACTTGCTGTTATTGGTCTATATCCATGGACATAGAAATATATCTGCAGTGAGAAGAGTGTAGTTGTAGATCTTTAGTGGAGTGTACCCATATTTAACGATTATTGATTAATTTGGTTAATGAGTTTAGCTAATTAATCTCATATCATTGGAGTTTCTAATTTGCAGGTCCACAAAGTCCTCTCATTAGCCCACTAAAGGATATTAAAGAGGAATGATTTGAATAGTTCAAAACAATTTGAGGAGATTATATATTAGTGTGATTAGTATGTAATTAATTATGGATGTGATTTATAATTTAAATTAAATTAGAGAGAAATATTTGAATGAGATTCAAATATTCAATTCAAGTAAATTAGATTCATAAAGAATTAATTAATTAAATCAATAGGGAGGTGGTGCATATAAACATACGATGTTTATTTATGTTTATTAAATGTATACGTTAAATTGAATTTAATGTATAGATATTTTTTTTAATTAATGTGTTAATTAATTAAATAATATATACGTTAAATTGGATTTAATGTATCGATGTTTTTTAAGTAATGTGCTAATTAATTAAATAAAGGTTATTTAATTAATTAAGCACAAGGATAAACGGTGAAATACTTGAAAAATTGGTTAACCTTTCTCCATATAAAATCTACCTCGTGTCCATTTTTAGGGATTTTTTTTATTTTGGTGAGATTTACCCTAGCCATAAAAACATAAATCCCCTCTTTACTCTTTAAGAGAAATCTCTCTACCTCCTCCTCTTCCAATTAGTTGGATACCATCTATCCTTCTATCAGAATCCTTGAGAATAACAAGGTTATTCTCATGGTTGTGTTCAAGTCCGATCGAGAAGAAGTTTGTGCCAAGATCGAGAGGGGAGCTCGAGAATCCTCAAAGGTAAGAATGGTTCTCTCTTAATTTTCCTTCTCCATTTCATGCTATTTCATATGTTTATCCTTCATATGTTCTATTTTACAATACTGTTTTTGTTTCTTCTAAAAGAACTCTTATTCAAGAGATCCAGTGAGCAGAAGCAAGATCTTTCCAAGCCCATTGTGAAAAAATTAAAGGCATTCACAGACAAACAAAATAGTTATGCATCTATGAACAAATTACAGCATGCTTTAGTTATTAATAACAAAAGGAATGAGAAACATACCTTTGAAGAACACTTCTTCTACAAATCTCTCGCTCTCGTGAAGACTTGGACAACAACCTCTCGTTTAGATCGCCTAGCCAATCATCTAGAAATCACGAACAGTCTTCTCCACGAACAAAAACCCTTCGACACTACCACTCGACAACCTTGGTATTCTCGGAGTGAGAATTCAGGAGGTGTGGGCTCTGTTGTGAATTTGGTAGAGGGATGGAGGAAGGCAATGATCGAACTATACGATCAAGTAAGTGGAAGAAGGTACTATCTATCACATAGACTGTGATGCTTGATCGTTTAGTAAAACTCGGTTAGTACACGATCGGTTAGTAAAACACTTTTGATCGTGTACACGATCGTTTAGTAAAAGGTGCTTAGCACGTGATCATTTAGTTTATCGCTTTACATAATCGTTTAGTAAATCGCTAGTACACAATCTTTTAGAAACTCGCTTGAAGGCTATCGTGTAGTCTCTCATGAGCTAAGCGATTAGTAATGTACACAATGAACCGATCTTTTTACAAAATGAAAACTCTTTTCATTTTATCCTTCAGTTATGAAAATTGAACATAACCTCCCACTTTTACGGTTAATGGAGAAAATAACCAACCACAATTATCTCATAATTGTTTAATTATAAATAAATATAATAACTAACTTATCATATTATATTTATAACCTATAGTTTTAATATCATATCATATGTAATATTTAAACCATATTTCTTTTCTCCTTTATTCAATATAAATCATATTTATATAAAAATCCTCCAAATAATGTATCTCATACATCATATCAACTATATCACATATAATTGAACCATTTTAATTATATTATATATAATCAAACTCCCTCTTATTAATTTGAACACTTAAAACTAACCAAAAAAATGATTCTCAACTTGAATCCATTGAGCTACCAAGGGGACCTTATGGTCTTGTAGCTTGAAACTCAAACGATACGTGAATAACTGACTAAACTCTTTAATCACAAGATCCATCATCCGTTAACTGTCGGGCACTCCACTAAAGACCGACAACTGTACTCTTCGCATTACAGATATATTTCTGTGTCCATTGGATATAACCAATCAATAATACGATAACCCTTCACAACTCGCTCGTAAGTACAACTGGGCCAATTTACCATTTTGCCCATGTAGTCACATCTAACTTCTTAAGTACCACTAATTCCTTTAATGAACAATACATCATAGTCCTACTATGAGTGAACACCTATCGGGCCATGAGAAAGTATGTGGTGTCCCATTGTTCAAGCCCTAGAATCAGCCTTTAAGAAGCAATCTATCTACTTACCCCTACGTCGGGGAAGAAGTGAATTCCATCTTGTGTAGCCGAGTTCCCAGCTCCCCAATCAGACGAATCCCCAAAGTGGTAGGTTTGAGTCAGCAATCTAGCCACTCACACCCATGCCTGTCTCTTATACACATCTAGATGTGTATAAGAGACAGGTTTAAGAGACCCCCGCTCGCATGTCTCCACATAAATGATCAGGATTAGACCATCTGTAGTATTTTACAACACTTATAACTTCTACAATGCGGGTCGTATCCGTAGTGTCACCAGGATAAGGTTTCCCTCTTTTATCCATATACTATAGACCATTTAGGTTATCACTTAAGGCATAATCCACTTGTATGTCTCCACATACATGCTCAAATTACAACGATAACCAGGGGTCTTAGTTTATTGGTTTGTAGTAAATACAACTAAAATATCTCATATTTAATAGACAATAGTGAAGAAAATATCTCATATTATTACATCACATTCGTTTGTTCATACAAGTGTTTACAAACTACAGGACCTTACGAGATTTAGGGCATCAATCCCAACGATCTCTCACTTGTCCTAAAGGGAGTTGGTGTACAAGATAAAAATAATTACAAAACAATAAACTAGGGCACTAAGGCCCAGTACAAAATCTTCCACCTTCCCTAGTCCAGCCGCGGATGGTCTTATAGACCCATGCTCTGAAGATGACCCTAAAAAATTGTAGCCGCGAGAGCCTTCGTAAACGGGTCAGCAACGTTGTGCTCCGAAGCGATCTTCGTGACTATCACGTTCCCTCGATGCACTATCTCGCGGATGAAATGATACTTCAACTCTATAAGTTTGTCGTGTTTGTGACTCCTAGGCTCACTAGAGTTCGGCACAACACCACTATTATCACAATAAAGGGTGATGAGCCTAGACATGTATGGAACAACTTCCAGATAAGTCAGGAACTTCCTGAGCCAAACGATCTCCTTAGTAGCTTCACAAGCTGCTACATACTTGGTCTCCATCGTGGAGTCAGTGATGCACCCTTGCTTAGTACTTCCCTATACTACAGCTTCTCCGTTAAGAGTGAACACTGAGCCTGAAGTGGATTTCTAAGAATCCTTATCAGTCTGAAATCATAGTCCGTGTATCCAGTAAGGATCAAATTCTTATATACATACACGAGCATATAGTCTCTCGTTCTCCGAAGATACATGAGGATGTTCTTGACGGTGATCCAGTGACCATGTCTTGGATTAGATTGATATCTACTGACTATCCCCACAACGTAGCAGATGTTAGGTCTAATACACAACATTACATACATCAAACTGCTGGCAGATGCATAGAGGACCCGTCTCATCTCCTCAACCTATTAAGGTGTCTTAGGACACTGTTCCTTAGACAATGTAACTCCATGCCGAAAAGGCAGTAGTTCCCTTTTGGAGTTCTGCATCGAGTATTTGAGCAACATCTTATCAATGTAAGATGCCTGAGATAGCGCTAGCAATTTGTTCTTTCGATCCCGAAAGATCTGAATACCAAGAACAAACTGAGCCTCTCCCAAATCTTTCAGTTGGAATTGGGTCGCTAGCCAGTTCTTAACTGAAGTCAGTAAACCTACATCATTCCCAATGTGTAGGATATTGTCTACATACAACACTGGGAAAACTACTGAATTGTTGATGATTTTCTTGTAAACACAAGGTTCATCAAGGATTTGGTCAAAGCCATAAGATTTGATCGCAGTGTCAAACTTAATTATGCATTGGATGTTTAAATTATGCAAGGGTGCCAAATTATGCATTAGATGTTTTAATTATGCAAGAGTACCAAATTTGGTACAATTTTCTTATTTAAATTAATTTAATTATGTATTGGATGTATGTTTAGATTAATGTTTGAATTCATATTACATATTGTATATCATATAAATTCAAATTTTCCACCTTAATATAAACATGTTCATGCATTATAATTAAGCATAAGGTTATATTTTAAGGATGCATAATTAAATTAGTATGATCATGCATCATAATATAAATGTTATATTATAAGGATGTATGATTATATTAAGCATGTTCATGCATCGTACAATGTTATAATTGTTATAATGTATGATGGATTGATGAATATGAATACTTGATATTCATGTATGATTAATATAAGTGTTATATTTATCAAATGAAAATGAAATTTGCATCGAGTATGACATTACTTAGATAAATACAATTGTTGTATTTATTCAATGTCTTTAGATGTAAATTTATAGGTTGTAATAAAACATTAAAATATAAGTTTTATGTTTTTAATGAGATAGATTAAATATACAATCAAGAGTTGTATGCAAACATAGGTCCAAATTAATTTTAAATGGTTTAAAACCAATTCACCTATACTTATGTTGGAAGTATTTCTAATGAGATTAGAAATAGGTTAATATTTTAATTTTTTAATAGGATTAAAATGAATTCCAATAAAAGAATAAATTTATAAAATAATTGCCCATAAGAAACCTTGGTCTTAGAACGTTCTGTCTAGAAGGAGGTATTTAAGCTAACGAAAATGGAACACCTTCACATGAGAACCAACCTAGACGGTAAATTGGGAAAATATTTTATAAGCATGTAATAAATAGTTGATTTCATTAAAGAGTTTAACAAATGAAATCAATTATTGTTAAATTATTCAATATAAGTGTTATATTGAGAAAACTAAAATGACTTAGATAAATTCATTAGTCGTTCTTTTTACTAAGCATAACAAAATCCTAAAAATATTAAAATACTTTGGTAGGAGAAAAATAGTATATGTGATATATCAAATTTTTAACTCTCACGTCCTTAAGAGTTCATACCGTGAGATCCATACTTGGCTTCATGTTGCCCTGGGTACGGCCTCCCTTCGGAAAGTGTTTGCATGGGTCAATAGTAAGGTGAATGGGAAAAGTGTTTATAGTAAGTGGGAGAAGGACGCATGTCAACGTATCCTACGGTCTCCTCGATTAGGTTGCACCGGGAGATTCCTATGATCCGCCTACGTGTTTTCCTGGACGACCATCCCTTTGGAGGGCCTAATCATAGGAGTCGGGATAATGCACACTCCATTAATGGATAAGGTTTCTTACGTTAATCTTTAACAGTTTCTTTCTTTACAGTCGCCTGCTGAAGCGTATTTCTGAGAATAAAAAATGGGAGGGTCACACTTACGGAATGAATTAAACTAGTTAAGAACCCTTGATCGAAACAACGATAGCTAAAAACTATAGAAATAAGAGTATTCTGGTATTAGTGATTAGTTGAGATTGTTTCAATTCAAGAGAGAAGTAGTTAATCACCCTTTGGTGACTGTTACCCTAAACATTTGAAGTATCGTTGCAAAAACTAAATCAATAGTTTAATCAGGGTTCTAAAATTGCATGTGTTTTTGTTAAATTGATTGGATAATTATATAATGGTTTAAAATAAATATAACTATTACGGTCAATTATTTGTGGTTCGTTTCAACATGTCTTCCACAATCATTTCCTTGCTTAAAAACAAAAAATTAACCGGTGAAAACTATGCGACGTTGAAATCTAACCTGAATATGATTATGGTTATTGATGATCTATGGTTCGTCTTGACGGAGGAATGTCCTCCAGTCCCTACTTGCAATGCATCACAAACGTTTAATAATGCTTATGATCGTTAGATGAAGGCCAATGACAAGGCCCGAGTTTGCATCTTAATAAGTCTGTCAGACGTTTTTACCAAGAAGCATGAGATTATGATGTATGCAGGTCAGATCATGGAGTCCTTCCAGGAGATGTTTGGACAACCGTCCATTCAGATCCAACATGTTTATAATTCGCGCATAAAGGAAGGGCAATCAGTTAGAGAACATGATCTCAACTTGATGGTCCAATTCAATGTTGCTGAAATGAACGACGCGGTCATCGATGAGTAGAGTTAGGTGTCCTATATTTTGGAATCTCTTCCGAAGAGCTTCCTTCAATTTCGTAGCAATGCGGTTATGAACAAAATACAATAAATCATAACTACCATTCTTAATGAATTATAGACTTATCAGTCCTTTATGAAAGGTAAGGGACCGGTAGAAGAAGAGGCAAATATTACCCATTCCAAGAAGTTGCATAAGGGTTCATAATCAGGAACTAAGTTTGTTACTTCATTCTCTAGTTCTAAAAAGATTCAGGAAAAAAAATGGTGGAAGGGGAATGCTTCCGCTGCTGGGAAGGGCAAGGGCAAGACCAAGGTTGACAAGTGCAAACGCTTCCACTACAATGTGGATGGTCACTGGAAACAAAATTGCCCCAAGTACCTTGCCGAGAAGAAGAAAGAAAAGGAAAGGTAAATCGATTTAGTAGTTTTGAAAATTATTTAGTGGAAAATGACCATAATGCTTGAATACTTGATTCGGGAACCACTAATCACGTTTGTTCTTCTTTACAGAGAATTAGTTCTTTTTAGCAGCTCGAGGAGGGTGAAATGACGTTCAAGGTTGGAATAGGAGATGTCATTTCAACTTGTGTAGTAGGAGTTGCTAAGTTGTTTTTTGGAAGTAGGTTTTCTGTTTTTAGAAAACTTAGACATTGTTCCCAAAATGAGGAGGAACTTTGTTTCTATCTTATTTAATTGAACATTCATACTCTGTTTCTTTTCATCTAATGAAGCATTCATTATGGAAAATGGTGTGACTATTTGTTTAGTTAAACCAGAAGACAACCTATATGTGTTAAGACCAACTAAATAAAAAACACTTTTAAATCATGAGATGTTTAAAACTGCAAATACTCAAACAAAAAGGGGAAGAATTTCTCTAAGTAACAATGATACGTATCTTTGGCATTTGAAATTGGGACACATAAATCTCAATAGGATCGGGAGATTGGTAAATAATTTACTTTTAAGCAAGTTAGAAGATAATTACCTCCATGTGAATCTTGTCTTAAAGAAAAAATGACTAAAAGATCTTTTAGTTGGAAAGATTATAAAGTCAAAGAGCCCTTAGAGCTTATACATTCGGATCTTTGTGGTCCAATGAATGTAAAAGCGAGGGGATGGTACAAATACTTCGTCTCTTTCATAAATGATTATGCGAGGTATGGTTACTTATACTTAATAGAACATAAGTCTGAAGCATTTGAAAAGTTTAAGATTATAAGGCTGAAGTTAAAAACCTATTAGGTAAGACAATTAAAACACTTCGATCTGGTCGAGATGGAGAGTAAATCGGTTTAGAATTCCAGGACTATATGATAGAACATGGAATTCAATCTCAACTTTTAGCACCTGGTATACCTCAGCAGAACTGTCACACACCCTCCTAGTTTACCCTTTAAAACAAAAAGAGGACATGATGACAGTAGTTACCGACCTACTTGCCTGCATTTATTGCTTAACTTAAGTAAAACCTTCTTAAAACCTTAATATGCAAATACAAATTAGAAGTAAAATAACTATGACTTTAACCAGTAAAACAACTTAAATACAATTCTGAAAAGACATCACACATATGTCCAATAAATAATACAAGGACGAAACATTGGTCCCAAAATAAAATCCACAAGTCCCAAACTTCTCTCAAAATATGTGTACATCAAAATAAGCTTAAGCTAAGCTTCTTCCTTCCTAACAAGCTTTGAGTGGAAAGCAATAGTAGGTTCAACCGCGAGGAATCTGACCGCTACTTGAGACAAAGGAAAACATTTGAAAACGGTGAGCTGGTTGCCCAATGAGTGACTCATAGAAATATAGTTCATCTCAAGCCTTTCATACACATTATTTTAAACATATGAACATGCTGGAAATATCTCAAGCAACTTATGTTGTATCATACATTAATCATAGCGTCATAATCAAACATACTATCAAACCTTAGTTGAGAACGAGCGTTCATAGCTCAAACTTCTAATGTCCATTCATGGTCGTGACACCCATACTTTGATTCCATTATAATGATTATGCCCAAGAGACTCATACTTTGACATGTCATATAGAACTACCTACGTGTACGTGGAGTATACTAAGTATAGTCAACACCTTAGGTACTTCCTTGGATACCTTTTATACCTTCGGCATTCGATTTATTAGAATCGTAACATTTATAGAAGATTTCTGTACAATAAGCTTTAGGCGTAGTACTTACCTAGCTTTCATCATAAGAGCATTATCACAATTCAACTCACATGCTTCACGAATTATATGAAGGAAATCGGAACATGAGGATTTCCATGAGCAGCGGAAGAATTGTTCCAAATTTCAATCGTATTCAAACATTAACGATTACAATACATAAACGAAAACATACGGTTATGCATAAATCGAAATTACAACATGCTTTTCTAAAGATCAAGGGAAGAATTCACATACATTTGAAGACTCATCTTCAAGATCCCTCGATCACGAACGCTTGATCAAAGCAACATAGCAACACACGAACGTTCGTACATTACGACCGCTACACTGCACGATCAACTCGACCACGAACACAACGATCACATCAAACTCCATGAACGGCCTTCACAGAACCTTGACTAGTGTCGAGTTTAGTATGACACAATCACAAAGGTTACCTTTGTATTCTCGGTGTGAGAATCCAGAGTGTGGGCTCTGTGTGGACTTGGTTAGAGGCAGAGACTGGAGAAAAACAATAGTGTGAATGATTGAGCAAGTGGGAGATGTCAAAGCATATTGTATAGGACAATGCCCAATCGTTTAACAAAAGCTATGTGATCATCTAGCTAAAGCTATGTGATCGTTTAGCTAATCGTCTAGCTGAGTGTCTATCATATAGGAACACTTCACAATAGTCTAGTCTCTCCAAGATGTCGTTTAGTAAATTTTATTTACTTGACAACCTTTCTATGAGAACTTTTTGAGAGTGGAAAAGTCAAATCAACATTTGCAAATCTTACTAAATTTAGGAAACATTTTTCCTTTTAACTAACGGTTACCATGAAACCACCAATAACCTCCCACTCAATTGGTTATTAGAGAAAAAAAAGATAATTATCCAATAATTAATATTATTATAAATATAAATGATAACCAACTTACTATACTATATTTATAACCTATAGTTTTAATATTTCATTTCATGAAACATATAAACCATAGCTCTTTTTCTATTCCATGGCACTTAATGTAAATCTCATTTATATTAACCCTCCACTAGATGTATCACATACATCACATGATCATATCATATATAATTGAATTACCTCTTGTCAATTTGATCATTTCAAATCAACACCAAGAACAGATTCTCAACTTGAGTTCATTGAGCTACCAACGGGACCTTATGGACATGTAGCCCGAAGCTCGAATGGTACATGAATAACTTACTAAACTCTTTAGTCATGGGATCCACCATCCGTTAACTGCCAGGCACTTCACTAAAGCCCGACAGCTGAACTCTCATTCCATAGATCGTTCGTAAGTACAGCTCGGCCAATAATCGTTATGCTTCTGTAGTTACACCTAACTCCTTAAGTACCATTGATTCATCTAATGTACATAAGTCATAGTTATACTATGACTTAGTCATCTCTTCCAAAGAGAAGTTATGGCCAATATGTTCAAGCCCCGAAATCAGCCCTTAAAGGAGCAATTTATCTACTTACCCCTACTTCGGGGAAGGAGTGAACTCCATCTTGTGTTACTGAGTTCCCAGCTCCCAAATCAGACAAGTCCCCAAAAAGGTAGGCATGTTGAGTTGACAATCTGGCGACTCTCACCCATAATAATAAAAGAACTGCCCTCAAAGGTAGGTGTTCCCAATTTTGAGTTGGCAATCTGAAGACTCTCACTCATACTAATCAAATGACTGCCCTTAAAGGCAAGAGTTCCCAAAACACTCAGGATTGAGGTCCTGTCACCTATGTTCGTTTAGGTGAGATGTAAGTCTCCAGTATTAACAATGTTATATACAAAGATGAATCATCTCGTGGTCCGATCTTATACAAACTCTTTATATAGGATAGCCCCGCTCACATGTCTCCACATGAATGGTTAGGATCTAACATCTATAGTAGTTCACAACACTTGCAAACCTCTACAAAGCTAGTTGTATCTGTAGTGTCACCAGGATCAGGTATCCCACCTTAATCCTTATACTACAGACCTATTTAGGTTATCACTAAAGACATGATCCACTTATATATCTCATATACATGCTTAAGTTTACATACAGTAACCATGGAGATTTTTTTGTTAGATATGAGTAAATGCCAGAATGAAATAACTCTTATTTTATTTATAAACAATGTGTATAAAGTACAAACAACGAGACTTTGGGAGAATTAGGACACAAATCCTAACATTATAAACATGTAGTTTTGAAATACCATATCATTCAACCTTAACATACGCTAGAATAGTAAAAATCATTTAAATAACTTAAAACATCATGCTCAAGAAATGCCATGACTTCTTTAAAACATAATTAAAAACTTTTGTTGCTTGGAAAAACCCATAAACCCCAGCATGAAATTCATTTGGACGCATACTCCTTCTAACGTCAATTTAGTCAGTCACAGGTCTTTAGGCTTGATCTTTCCTATGCTTGGTAGGCCTCTCCAATGGATGTCGCTCCTACACATAAGAATAAGAATTTTAGTTACTACTTTGGTCTCCCTTTTGAGATTACTATTTTTAACCAAGCCCATACTTAGTAAGAAGTTATTTGTTCGTTCATAATTTTAAGATTCCACTTCTAACGTCAATAAATAGAAACCAGGATTCATTTTAGGAAAGTCCTTTTTTTTTTTTCAACCATACCCAGAATCTTGTTAACAATGTTACCTCAAAGTTTCAGCAAAAAACTCCTTGTGGTTTAACCTGGGCCTTTAAATCTTTCTAGAAGGCCTTAAACCACAACTCCCTACTTGAACAAAGATTTTAGGTTTAACTTCCAAAATAAGTAACTTGAACCCCAAACCTTATCTGATAAAATTTCCTTTTACAAACTTGCTTGAAATGGTGATAAAAATAATACCTTATAAATTCAACTTGAAAATCGAAGTGGTTCGGCTTAGATCTTTGATTCTTCATCAATGCGTCGGAACGCCCAACAACGAACCTTCGTCTCTTCCTTCCTTCTCCGGCCATCTTTCCGGTGAGAACTCCCTTCCAAAGGCTTGATTTTAGGAACTAGAGTCACAGAGCTTTCCAACGGTACTAAGATCGTCTGGTTTGCTCGAGGAAATCATCCAAAACAAGCTCTTGAAATTCTCTTCCATTTTTATAATACCGCCCAACCCTTTTTCATGAAATCTCCTTAAGCCACCTCACGCACTAGTGGAGATTAAGGGCCCAGATTAAGGCATCATTCCAGATAAATAAAAGAAAAGTTTAAAACTGATCCTTTTGAGGAAACTCGATCCTCGCTGGAAAAACTTGATGGAGAAGGGTCATTACTCGGAGGAAAATTATGGTGGTTTTCTATTGAATACTCGATGGGAAGGACTCGATACTTGATGGGATACTCGATGCTGGATGGCTGGCTCAATGCACGTTCTTTACTCGATCGCTCGTACTCAACGCGCGACCAATCCTTGATTGCTCATACTCGTTGCTCGACCCTTCCTCGATCGCTTATAATCGATACTCGACCCTTTCTCGATCGCTTATACTCGACGCTCGGCGACTTAATGCCTGCCTTTTGCTTACTCGATGCTCAACCACCACTCTTCACGACTAACACTTAACCAAAAATTATTTTTGCAAGGCTAGACTAATAAGTATCTGAGAGCTAAGTTCCAAAACTAAAATATTTTACCCCATTACTTTGCTTAACTCAAACAATAAACATGATTAAAAAGGGAAAATAAGATGCGGGTTTTATAAGAACAGTGTATCAGAAAAGAGAAATAGAACCTTATTAGATATGGTTCGTTCTATGATGAGCTATACTTAATTGCCTAGCTCGTTTTGGGGGTATGTAGTAGAGACTGCAATTCACATCTTGAACAATGTTCTTATGAAGAGTGTTTTTTAAACACCTTTCGCGTTATGGATGGGGCGTAAACCGAGTTTACGTTACAATAGAATCTGGGGTTGTCCCTGACATATGTTAGTGACAAATCGGAAGAAGTTAGAACCTTGTTCAAAGTTATGCCAATTTGTTGGTTACCTTAAGGAAACAAGAGGTGCTCTGTTCTATGACCCTCAAGAAAATAAGGTGTTTGTATCAATAAACACTACATTTTTGGAAGAAGACCACATGAGAAGTAATAAACCATGTAACAAAATAGTATTAAGTGAAGCTACCGAAGAATCAACAAGTGTTATTGATGCAGCTGGTCATTCATCAAGAGTTAATGAAGAAACCAACACTTGAGGTCAATCTCATCCTTCTCAATCGTTGAGAGTGCCTCGATGCAGCGGGAGGGTTGTGATACAACCTGACCGTTACTTGGGTTTAATTGAAACTGAGGTTATCATACCAGACAATGGCATTGAAGATCCACTATTCTATAAACAAGTAATGAATGTCGTAGACAAAGACCAATGGGTCAAAGCCATGGACCTTGAAATGAAGTCTATGTACTCCAATTCAGTATGGAAGCTTGTAGATCCACCTAAAGGGGTTAAAACCATAGGGTGTAAATGAATCTATAAAAAAAAAAATAGAGATGAAGCTGGAAAGGTACAAACCTTCTAAGTTAGACTTGTAGTAAAAGATTATACCAGAGGGAAAGGGTTGACTATGAGGAAACTTTTTCCTCTGTGGCTATGTTAAATCTATTATAATTCTCTTGTCCAGGCCACATATTATGACTACGAGATATGGAAAATTGATGTTAAGACTACTTTTCTGAATGACTTCTTGAAGAGAACATTTTTATGTCTTAGCCCGAGGGGTTCATAGCCCAAGGTCAGAAGCAAAAAGTTTGCAAGCTAAATTGATCCAGCGACCAGATCTTGGAATATTAAATTTGATACAACGATCAAATTTTTTGGTTTTGATCAAAACATTGATGAACCTTGTATCTACAAGAAAATAATCAATGATAAAGTAGCTTGATCATTGATGAACTTTGTATCTACAAGAAAATCATCAACGATAAAGTAGCTTTCTTAGTACTTTATATGGACGACATCTTACTTGTTGAGAATGATGTAGGCTACCTTACTGACATTAAAGAATGGTTGGAAGCCTAATTCCAAATAAAATATTTGCGAGAGGCACAATATGTACTTGTTGGATCGGTAGAAGTACGCAACGAAAGAGTTCAGGATCCATAAGCACTCTAATTGATTAATTTTGGCAGAAAAAAAAACATGCTAAAACAGAGTTTAACGGATTTCAAGAACATACCTTGGTCGAACCGTTGAAATCTTTATTTTCAGCTGCTAAATCCTCCAAATCTTTGTGCAGACCACTATAAGATCTTCCCTACTATTCTCTTGGGCTCTAGATTGAGTTGTGAGACTCAAAATAAGCTAGAATAAAAGGGAATATGGAGAAAACTCACTGCATCAACCCATTGAAGAACACCTTCTTCTCAAGAATTTTTCAGAAAAATTCAATCGGTTCATCACCTTCACTTCACTCCAATCTCTTCAATATATTGCAGACTATCATGCAAAGAGATTTGCTGCATAGGATGCAACTCATGCTTGGAGTAAATGAAGCTTGAAGGTAGTGTGTTCCTAGTAAGCAAGTTGAAGATATACTTGAAAATCTCATTTTCCTTTTGTGTAATTTTATTTCCAAAATCCAAAAATTTATTTTAAAAACATATTTTATTTCTAAAATCAAATTATTAATTTTAAAAATTAATTTCACTAATTAATTTTTTAATAAAAATAATAAATAATTATTTAAACAATTTAAATAATTCTAATTAATTAAATATCCAATATTAAATTAATTTTTACATAAATTCATCTTCATATATTTAAATCATATTTAAATATATTTTCTCGAATTTCGTTTGATTCTAATTTGAATGTTTCAAATTAATTTATCACGCTACTCTAGAGCTAATCCATTTCCGAGCTAGTAGGAGGACCTCATGGACCTATAGATTATGGGCTCCAACGATCCGAGATTAATCAACTAAACTCATTAGACCGATTTAAACCCCATTCATTAACTAATGGGTCACTCCACTAAAATCCTTAGTTGAACTCCCCTCACTGTAGGTATATTATGTCTACTCGATATAATCATGACTAGTAAGTTAACCCTTCACAAGTTGTTCGTAATAACGATTGGGTCAAATCTTTGTTTTACCCCCGAAATTACCTCTTGTTTCTTAAGTCCCCACTGATCCCTTAATGAAGAATTATTTTGTGATCCAATCAATAAAACCGAATCCTTCTCATGCAAAATGATATGGCGGGATCCCTTGTTCAAGACTCAGAATCAACACTTAAGGAAGGGAACAACCTCTCTACTATCCCTAAAGCGGGTAGGAGTAAATTCCCTCTTGCACCCTATGATCCCAACTATCTATCCGGTCTTACCCCTGAAATGGGAGTCATATTGAACCGGCGCTGTTGAGCCAACCCTCACCTATGCAAATCTAAGGGTAATCCCGAATAAACAGAAGTTCATAGTTAGCTCAGGATTAAGGTCAAGTTACCTAGGTCATCGCTTTGAAATAGCTTGTCTTAAACAGTAAAAAGCATTATAAAGTAAGAGTGACTCATTTCATGGTCCGATATTTTACAAACCCTTTTGCACAAGGACACCCCCACTCCTCATGTCCAACATGAACGAATTAGGATCACTTCGCTTGTAGCACTTTAAAACTCCTTGTAACAACTACAGAGTAGGTTATATCCAATAGAGTTACTAGAGTAAGGTACCCAACCTTATCCATATACTATAGATCATTTTGACTATTTACTCGAACTTGATCCACCTTTATGTTTCCACATAAAGTTCAATCACCCAATAGTCAAGGGATATTTTAGGTTTATTGGATTTCTATTCTAGCAATAGATTTATTCAATAGCACCTTTATTGAATTTTTCAGAATAAGTTCCATTGTTTACATACCATGAGTTTTAGGACATAAAACTCAATAGTACTTAGGATCTAAACCATTGAGGATTGCAAGAAAAGAATATTGACTTTGACTCAAGCAATTTACATCGAAAAAATGTTGACGCGATATTTGATGCAAAACTCTAAGAAGGATTTATTACCTTTCAGGCACGAGGTTCACTTGTCTAAAGAACAGTGTCCTAAGACACCTTAAGAAGTTGAGGATATAAGACGTATTCCCTATGCCTTAGCTAGAGCAACTCAATGTATGCTATGCTCTGCACTAGATCAGACATTTATTATGTAGTGGGAATAGTCAGTAGGTATCAGCCCAATCGAGGGTTAGACCATTGGAATGTGGTTAATAACATCCTCAAGTATCTTAGGAGAATGAGAAACTACAAACTGGTCTAGAGAGCCAAGGATTTGATCCTTACAGGATGCATAAACTCTGATTTCGAAACTGACAAGGATTCTAGGAAATCCACGTCAGGATCAATGTTTACCCTAAATAGGGGTGCTATAATATTAGAGTTAGCATGCAATAAGTGGAAGCAAACAAAATCATTAAGCACTCTAATTGAATCAATTTTAGCAACTAAGTAAGCATGTTCATAACTACAACTAGAGTTTATGAAATTTACCTCTGTTGAACTCTTCAAATCTTTAAATTTCAGTTTGAATCTCCTATCTGAATACTTGTAGACTACCACTTAATCTTCCCTACTATTCTCTAGAACCTTAGATTGGATTTTGGGATTCAAAATAAGAGTGTATTAAGGGAATTGGATAAAAAAATGCTCAAGTTTCGAAGAACACTTCTTCAACAAAAACCAGAAAAAAAAATTTACGTCCCTTCTCCTCGGCTTAATTGAATTAAATTTTGTTCAATCACTTTATGCAATCTAATTGCATCATGACTTGACACCAAACAAGTCAAGTGTTAGTGGGAATTGAGTGTCAAAAGTTGGAATAACACACTTGTGCATTTGCTTATTTAAAATTTAATTTCAATTAAAATTCAATTTTTTATTTTTTATTTAAAAACAAAATTTAAAAAATAACTAGAAAAATTAATTAATTTTATGTCAAACATTAAATTAATTATATTGATTTAATATCATATATTAAATTAATTAAACACCAATTCCTAACATGAATCTATTCATCTAATTAAATATTTAAATCATATTTAAATATTATCTAATTCTTCAATTTCGTGTAATTCGATAATTAAACATGTAATTATATCATATATAATTACTGATTCTCTTAATTCGAATTTTATCGTTTTAAATTCTCTCATCATGCTATTTTAAGGTTTAATCCGTTTGAGAGCTAGTAGGGGGACCTAATGGACCTACAGATCATGGGCTCCAATGATTCGAATTAATTGGTTAAACTCTTTAGACCAAATTAATCAACATTTGTTAATTAACTAGTCATTCCACTAAAGCCTAGTAGTTGCACTCCTCTCACTGTAAATATATTTCTGTCCACTTGATTTAACAATAATCAGTAAATTGACCCTTCATAGGTTGTTCGTAATAATGGTGGGTCAAATGTTGTTTTACCCCCGAAATTATATATTGTTCCTTAAGTCCCCTTAATCCTCTAATGAACAAATGGTTTGTGATCCAATCACAAAACCAAGTCCCTCTCGAGCCAATGAGAGGGTGGGGCCCCTTGTTCAAGATCTAGAGTCAGCACTTAAGGGAACGACCTCTCTACTATCCCTAAAAGCGGGTAGGAGTAAATTTCGTCTTGCACCCTATGTCCCCAACTATTTACACAGTCTTACCCTTGAAATGGGAAGTTTATTGAGTCGGTATGGTTGAGCCAACTCCCACCTATGCAAATTTATAGATAATCCCAAATAAACAGAAGTTCATAGTTAGCTCAGGATTAAGATCAAGTTACCTAGGTCATCGTTTTGAAATAAATAGTCTAAAACAGTAAACATCGTAATAAAGTAAGACTGACTTTATTTCTTGATCCGGTCTTATACAAACTCTTTGCATAGGATACCTCCACTCGCATGTCTCCACATGAACATTCAAGATCAAATTATTTATATTAAATATAAAGTGGGTCGCATTCGATAGTGTCTCCAGAATAAGGTACCCAACCTTATCCGTATATTTATAGACCATTTTGGTTATCTACCTGAACTTGATTCACTCTTATGTCTACACATAAAGTCCAGATATTTATGTAATAGTCACGAATCTTAATTTATTGGATTTAGTGCAATTTACATATTCAATAACAGTTTTATTGAATAAAACCTCAATAACATCTTTATTGCAAATAGATTATTTTTAATCTTACAAACTGCGAGTTTTAGGATATACAACCCAACATGTAGTATGACGTAGTATCAAGCAAGAATAAATTGTAGATTCCACTATGGAGGTTGAATATGTAGCTACTTGTGAAACAACAAAGGAAGTAGTTTGGCTTAGGAAGTTCCTAAGTGATTTAGAAGTGGTTCCAAATATGGACTTGTCTATCACCTTATACTGTGACAATAGTGGGCAGTAGCCAACTCGAAAGAACCTTGTAGTCACAAACGAGGAAAGCATATCGAGAGGAAGTATCACTTGATACAAGAGATTGTATATGAGGAAATGTGATCATCATAAAGATCGCCTCAAAGCATAACATTGTCGATCCATTTACAAAGGCTCTTTCGGCTAAAGTTTTCAAGGGTCATCTAGAAAATCTAGGTCTGCGAGACTTGTACATTGTATAATCTAAGACAAGTGAGAGATGTGTAATGGGTATATGGATGTCTGAGTTTATTGTATTTATTGACCATATTTTTGCTGTTTTGGATTCTAACGTTATGTACAACCTACTGACTAGAGTTTTATTTCAATTGGAGTTTATTGAGTTTTATACCCTAAAACTCGTAATAGTAAATGTTATTAATTGACCGATATCAATAAAGAGTTATGATGTTAATTCTATAAATGTTATGAAGGAAATCGGAAGCGAGATTTCCATGAGTAGCAGAAATGGACTATTCCAAATTACAATCATGAATGAACATATGTTTACAGTCGAATACAAAATAAGCAGTTATGTAAATCATATAGAAAAATTATAGCATGAATACACTCAAATGAACAGAGATCGAACTCTACGCACATACGAGAATACGTCTCCAATCTCTGTTGCGTGATCACTTGAACAACAGCAACCACGAACACTCGATCTACACAACTGCAACACCGCAACAAACATGGCACAGACACTTCACGCTCATCCTCAACGATCTCCTCGGTCACAAACTTCTCAACAACACGAACAACCTCACAGCACCACGAACGACCTCCAGAAAACCTCGACAATGTCGAGTTGAGTATGACACCACCAACAAGGTGACCTTGGTATTCTTGGTGTGAAAATCCAGAGGATGGGCTCTGTTCGGACTTGGTATGAGGCAGACGAAGGAGGAAACAACGATCGCGTACACGATTGAGCAAGTGAGAGATGGCGGAGACCTATCGTATAGGTCGATACCCAATCGTTTAGATAAAGCTAAGCGATCGTCTAGGAAAAGCTATGCGATCGTTTAGCTCGGTCTGTCGCCTACAGACTCTACACTATCGTTTACCTTGGCCATGTGATTGTCTAGCAAAGCTATGCGATCGTTTAGTAAATACTGCACGATTGTTTAGCTCGCCTAGCCGTTGTTTAGTAAATCTGAATTTACTTGACGACTTCGTGAGTTTCTTTCGGAGAGAAAAACTTAAAACTTTTTGTATCTTTGTAAAAACTTCTTTCCAAAATAGGAAAACTATTTTCCTTTTAAACTCACGGTTACCATGATCTAATAACCACCCACTACTTTGGTTATTTAAAAGAAAAAGAATTAATTATCCAATCATTAATATTATTATAAACATAAATGATAACCAACTTATCATACTATATTTATAACCTATAGTTTTAATATTTCATCTCATGAAACATATAAACCATGGTTCTTTTTCTATTCCATGGTACTTAATGTAAATCTCATCTACATCAATCCTCCACTAGATGTATCTCATACATCAAACCGATTATATCATATATAATCAAAATACCTATTGTCAATTTGAACATTTCAAATCAACACCAAGAACTGATCCTCAACTGAATCCATTGAGCTACTAAGGGGACCTCATAGACCTGTAGCTCGAAGCTCCAACGATACGTAAATAACTGACTAAACTCTTTAGTCACGGGATCCACCATCCGTTAATTGCCAGGCACTCCACTAAAAATCGACAACTGAACTCTCCTTACCATAGATATATTATGTGTCCATTTTAACCAATCATTAGTGCGACAACCCTTTACAGATCGCTTGTAAGTACAGCTGGGCCAATAATCTTTATGCCCCTGCAGTTACATCTACCTTCTTAAGTACCATTGATCCCTTTAATGAACATAAGTCATAGTCCTACTATGACTGAGTCTTCTCTTCCAAAGAGAAGTTGTGGCCACTATGTTCAAGCCCCGAAATCAGCCCTTAAGGGAGCAATCTCTCTACTTATCCCTCATTCGGGAAATGAGTGAATTCCATCTTGTGGATTGAGTTTCCAGCTCTTAGATCAGACAAGTCCCCAAAAAGGTAGGCATGTTGAGTTGGCAATCTGGTCACTCTCACCCATACTAATCAAAGGACTGCCCTCAAAGGCAGGAGTTCCCAAAACACTTAGGATTGAGGTTGTGTGACCTATGGTCGTTTAGGTGAGATGCAAGTCTCTAGTATCAACGATGTTATATACAAAGTTTAGTCATCTCGTGGTCCAGGTCTTATATAAACTCTTTGTATAGGACACCCCCGCTTCAGTCTCCATATGAATGGTCAGGATCTACCATCTGTAGTAGTTTACAACACTTGCAAACCTCTACAAAGCGGGCCGTATCCATAGTGTCACCAGGATCAAATATCCCACCTTAATCCCTATACTACAGACCGATTTAGGTTATCACTTAAGGCATGATCCACTTGTATATCACATATACATGCTTAAGTTCATATAAGATAACCAAGGAGCTTTGTTTATTGGATATGAGTAAATGCCAGAATTAAATAACATTTATTTTATTCATTGAACAATGTGTATCTTTACAAAACAACGAGACTCCGGGAGAATTAGGACATCAATCCCAACATGTTATTGATTGTGTTGTATTTTATATTGTTTTATAATCCTACATCCAATAAACTAACATCCAAGATTGTCTTATGTGTCTTAAACTATATGTGGAGACATATAGGAATAAATGTTCAAGATATAGTCTAAAGAGTCATAGTATAGGGATAAGGTTGGGTACCTTATCATGGTGACACAATGGATATGACTCACTTTGTATTTGATACAAATATAATGATCCAACGCATTCGTGTAGGTGACACGTGAGTGAGGGTATCATATGCAATGAGTTTGCGTAAGACTGAACCTCGAAATAGTAACCACTAGATTTAACGCTGTTAACTAGTTAGGTTCCTAGTTCAATTGGATAATCTAGGCAAGTTAGTCTTAATTCTAAGTGTATTATGAACTCATGTTGACGAGAGATTGTCCTTTGATTTGTATGGATGAGAGTGACCAGTTTGCTTACTCAATAAGCCTACCATTTTGGGTACAAGACCGGGTGAGAAGCTGGGAACATAATAATACAAGATGAAATTCACTCATTCTCGACTTCAGAGTAAGTAGATGAGTGTTCCCTTAAGTGGTGTCTATGAGACTTGAACAAAGGGTCTACTCTCTCATTGGTCGGAGAGGGGATTCTATTTATTGGTTAGACCATAAATAGATTGTTCATTAGAGGAACACTAGTACTTAAGAATACAAAGATAACCTAAAGGTAAAATTGTAATTTGACCCAATTGGTGTTATGGACACTCCTGAAGGACTAACTTCCTGTTATTGGTCTATATCTGTGGACATAGAAATATATCTGTAGTGAGAAGAGTGCAATTATAGGGCTTTAGTGAAGTGTATTAATTAATTTGGTTAATAAGT
Source organism: Benincasa hispida (assembly GCF_009727055.1). Taxonomy (NCBI): domain Eukaryota; kingdom Viridiplantae; phylum Streptophyta; class Magnoliopsida; order Cucurbitales; family Cucurbitaceae; genus Benincasa; species Benincasa hispida. The sequence goes on from NC_052357.1 coordinate 25,960,664, forward strand.
TTAGTCTATTAATCTCATATTGTTAGAGCTTCTGATCTGTAGGTCCACCAGGTCCCTTTGTTTGCTCATTAAAAGATATCAAAGAGGAACAATTTGAATTGTTCAAATCAATGTGAGGAAATTGTATATTAGTGTTATTGAGATGTAATTGATTATAGATATGATCTATAATTTAAATTAAGTTAGAGATAAATGTTTGAATGAGATTCAAATATTTAATTTCAAGTGAATTAGATTCACAAAGAATTAATTAATTAAATTAATAGGGAGGTGATGCACATAAACCTATGATGTTAATTTATGTTAATTAAATATATACGTTAAATTGGATTTAATGTATAGATGTTCTTTAATTAATGTGCTAATTAATTAAATAAAATTGAATAAAATTTATTTAATTAAGTAAGCACAAGGGTAAATAAAGAAATACTTGGAGAATGGATTAACTCTTCTACATATAAAATCTACCTTATGTCCCATTTTAGATTTTTTTTTTTTTAAATTCTTCTGAGATTTACCCTAGCCACCAAAACACAAATCCTCTCTTTACTCTCTAAAAGAAATCTCTCTACCTCCTTCTCTTCCAATTATTTAAATACCACATATCCTTCTATTAGAATCTTTGAGAACAAAATGGTTATTCTCGTTGTTGTGTTCAAGTGCGATCAAGAAGAAGTTCGTGCCAAGATCGGGAGGATTTTTCGTGGAGCTCGGGAATCTTCAAAGGTAAGAATGGTTCTCTCTTAGTTTCTCTTATTCATCTCATGTCATTTCAGACGTTTATTCTTCATATTTTCTATTTTAAAACACTGTTTTTGTTTCTTCAAAAATCAATTTTCGAGATGCAAGGTGTTTCACATGCTTCTGCTCTGTTTGATCCTAATAGCTTGTAGAAATACAAGTTATTGTAGCTTTTTATGTAGAATAATAAGGGTAGATAGGCAAATCATGCGTTCATAATGCTACGAATTCATGCTAAAAATTATACTTGCGTTGAGTACACTAAAAATCCTTGATGACCGCTTATCATGAGTTAATGTGCGTCTTAGTGTATAATTTGCAGTTGATCGCAGGATTTGTCTGCATACGCCGAACGTCTACCCGACCAATAAATAGTTGATTGCATGCCTCGGGATCTCTGACCCATTTCAAGTTGATCTTCTGCCATAGTTTCAGAATGATGACCATGTTAGCAGCGCTGAAATTCTCACCTACCGAGTCAGGGATGGTAACTATCTATTGCGAGATCCCTGAGGTCGTCACTATGTAACTCTATAAATAGATCCTTGACAACAATGGCAAAGGCATCTGGGATTTTTGCCTTAGGCAGAATCTTGTGATCATAGGCGAGAGCATATTCAAGAGTTTCTCCGAGAGTTCTTCAATTCCACAAATCACCTCTGATATGCCACTAAAACTTCGTTGCTCTTACTACATTCTACACAACCGTTTTGTCATCATTAGCCTTGAGAGTACACTTGTTGAAAGCAAGTGTTTCCTGAAAACCGACTTTCCACCTTTTCCCCTTATCTTCACCGTTGTATTAAATTTTGGCTTAAGACATCAATGCATCTATCTAAATATTATCATGATTATTTTCATTATCTTTTCTTTCTCTACCATCTTTTCCTTCTCTGCCATGAGTTCCTTATTTTTCCACAAGGTAAGGGGGAAGCTTAGTGCCATGAGCTAAGTTCGATTCTCGAGAGATAATAGTGTGAGGTCATGTAAATGCTTGCCTATGATCACCTATAGAGTCAAGTAGCTATAACCAACTGCACTAGAGGGTAAGTAGTTGTGGAACTCACTAAGCAAAGTAAGAAGTATTTCTAGAGATAGAAATAACCTTACACTCAACTCATCATCAATCGTGCATCATAGAGATATGACATATGTGGTTGGCTGCCAAGAGGTGTGCGATGAATGGATGTCGCGAGCTTGGATTACCCTTGAAACCAACCTTAGAAGCTTGGCAGTGACTTTCCTTAAATCCTGCTTTTCCCATGTATATTTGTTACGTGTTAAAGCTGTTGCATCCTTAAACACTCTCAGAATTATTCTTCAAATGCCTACTGCTTGTTTAGTTAGTTTAATCGCATTAGTTAATTCAACGCATAGTAGTTTTAATCGCATGCTTTTTATTTTCTCTCCTTATTTCATTTATTTAGTCACCACCTTAAACACATTACTTTACATTCATTTCAAGTTACAAGTCTGTGAGTTCGATCTCGATCACAACGATAAACTTATAGCTTGTTTATACTTGGTAATCTATAAGAAAACTTATGATAGGTGCAAATTTAAGAGCAACTCAGTGCATGTCATGTTCATCGCATGACCTCAATAGATTCTTACAGTAAAGTGTTACAAATGATTCGGTTCTGATCGTTCATGTAGAGACATGTGAGCGGGGATGTTCTATACATAGAGCTTATAAAAGATCGGACCACAAAATGACTAATCTCACTATATAATATCGTTGATAGAAGAGACTTACATTTCACCATGATGACTATAGGTGACTTGACCTGAACCCTGAGTGAGTTCTGAACTCCTGCCTATGAGGGCAGTCCTTTGATCTGCATGGGTGAGAGCGGCCAGTGTTGTCGACTCAATATGCCTACCATTTTGGGTATTTATCTTATTGGGGAGTTAGAAACGTAGGTGCAGAAGAAGAAATTCACTCATTCTCTATATTTAGAGTAAGTAGAGAAATTACTCCCTTAAGGACTGATTCCAAAACTTAAACAATGTTGCCACACACCCTTTCCTGACCTGAGAGGGGTTTAGTCATAGTAAGACCATGACTCATTGTTCTTCAGAGGGATCAGTGGTATTTAAGGAGTTATATGTAACTACAGGGGCAATACAATCGTTTTGGCCCAATTGTACTTACGTGTAATTTGTGAAGAGTCAATGCACCATTGATTTGTTATATCCAATAGACACATAAATATATCTGTAGTACGAAGAATGTAGTTTTTAGTCTTTAGTGGAGTGACCGATAGTTAATGGATGTTATTAATTAAGTACATTGGAGCTTCAACCTATAGGTCCATATGGCCCCCTCGGTAGCTCAACTGAGATTATTGAGAATCAGATTAATTTTGATTAATTTTAATTTTTCAAATTAATTGTTTAAATTAATTATATATGATATAATTAATATAATGTATTTAATACATTATAATATAAAGTTTAATTTGAATGAAAATAAATATTTGAATATGATTCAGTTATTAATTAAATGAATTAGATTCATATAAAATATATAGATTAAATTTAATATCAATTTTATTTATATTAAATAGCCATATGTTTATTGAGAGAATTTCAAACTACAGGTTATATTATATTTGATATAATATAAACTATAGGTTATATGCTATATTAGACTATTTTTCAAGAAAAATAACTTCATTTTCCAGAAATATATTAACGGTTTGGAATATCCCAAAGCAGAAATAATTCACTACCGTGTGTCCCAAATTTCGTTTTACAGAATAAGAAATATAGAGGGACGAAAACTTTGACAGATTAAAATTAATTAAGCATGCAATTCTACTGAGATTTAATAGAGGAGAAAGGGATTAGGGGATTAACCCTTGAAGAATCAAAATCTTCACGTTTCCTCTCCAACAGCATGAACAATCCACTAGTTCTCTCTATCTCCCGAACTCGAACGAAACTTACCAACACGAACAACACTTCCTTGTTATTCTCAAGGACGAGAATCAATAGAGAGGTGTGGGCTTTTATTTCTTAAGTTTGGTAAATAGAGAGTAATTCTTTTTTAGAGATTGATTCAGATAATTCACAGAGATCAAGAAGGCTGAAAAACTGATGAAAATGTCAGTTATCCCTCTGTGTTATCACGCATGAGAGGTTAAAGGCGTTGAGGGAGTAATTAAAAGTAACCCCTTCCCTTTTCTTTTTTCTTTTTTCTTTTTTTTTAATTTAGAAGAAAATTCAAATTTCAAAATTTTGAATTCTACATACATACATACATACATATATATATAAAAAACTATATGTTATATCACATATAACACATAACCTATAGTATTAATATCAATCATATTCATATTAATTTTAACATAAAGTTTTTATATGAATAACATTCATATAAATAATATTTGAATCATATTCAAATATTTATTACTCTCATTAAAACTTTATATTATAATGTATCATATATATTATATTAATTATATCTTATATAATTAATTTCCTTTAATTAATTTGAATAATTCAAATTAATCCAAAATTAATTTGTTTCTCATTAATCCTTATTGGGCTAACAAGGAGAGCTTATGGACCTATAGATTGAAGCTCCAATGATAATTGATTAATTAATTAAACTCTTTAATTAAATTATCAACCTTCATTAACTATTGGTCACTCCATTAAAGACAGACAGTTGCACTCTTTGCATTATAAATATATTTATGTGTCCATTGGATATAACCAATCAACGGTGCGTAGACCTTTCACAAATTGTTCGTAAGTATAGTTGAGTAAAATTATCGTTTTATCCCTATAGTTACATCTAATTCCATAAGTACCACTAATCCTTGTAATAAACAATTAGTAATAATTCAACTATAACTGAACCCCTTTCGAGCTAGAAGAAGATGTGACGTTACATTGTTCAAGCTTCGAAATCAGCCCTTAAGGGAGCAATTTTATCTACTTACCCTGACAATAAGAAGGAGTGAATTTCTTCTTGTGTAGTTATGTTCCCCGCTCCCTAATCACACGATTCCCCAAAATGATAGGCTTATTTAGTCGGCGAATCTGGCCACTCTCACTCATTGATAACAGGTAGAAATGCACGTTATTATAATGCAAAGATATCAAACAATGAAAGATTGCGACGGTAAAAATATATAAAATTGCGTCCAAAAGCTTTAAGTTTAGAATATTGTGATCGCATGCGTCCATCGCATTAAGCAACTAACTTATGTATTTTTTGCAGGAAAAAGTATTGACGCAAGGCGAAATTGCGATCCAAAGAATTTAGCGTCCGAGTGCATTAAGAGATTGTGACTGCAAGGCTATGGGATCATATGCGTTCGCAAAAATCTGCTCAAGAAGGTGGCCGCATAGAGCCGGTACATCAAGATGAAAGCTTAATAAATCATGATGGGATAGAAAGCTGATGACGGTTGAATCCAAATTTAGTTGACAAACCGTTAACGACACACTGTAGCAAGTACACTCAACTTTTCAGTGACAAATATTCGGTTCATCAGATAGAGTGACATCCCATTAGTGCAATCATTTGAGAGAAAAAAAACTCTTCACCCTGAAGCTCTATAAATACAGAAGGTCACTTTCGTTAAAGGAGTCCGATTTGGTTCTATTCCAGCTAAGCCATATCGTGATTTCACCACATAGAAGATAGCTAGCCTTTGTTCATAGTTTTCTTATACTTATAAGGCAGAGGCGAGAAAAGAGAGAAGACGCCAGAAGATCATCCTGGTCAGCTCGAGAGAATGCCAGGGAGCGTGGAAATCAGAGAGAGGGCCGACTCTTTCGAAAACAAGAATATTCTTTGAGCAGAGTAGAGAAAAACAGTGTAAAAGCCTTGGGAAGCAGGAAATTGCTACCAGGCTCCTTATCTTTATTCCCCATTGTCATTTTGTATTTCGAATTCATTTATAGAATGGAACCTTCATTTATACATCTGTTCACTCTCTTTACATTACACATGAGTAACTAAACTTTCGAATGGGTTGAGAAGCACTTAGTTAGCATGACCTAAGATCTTCATTGCATGTGATCATCTTGTCTTATGTTGCATCCATCACCCCTTTAGAGCTACTTGAGAGAGAGTCTAAAGAAAGAACCTAAGACTTAAGAGAGCTAGGTTAGAATATAGACTTGAGAAAGCAAGATTAGATCTATATAAGTAAGAGATAGAGACTTAGAGATAAGCTCTGTTTGCTAACATGCATCGCATGCACCCTAGAAATAGGTTATGGTAGTATACGGTCGCCTTGTGTATGTATGTGTCATTCATCATCGCATAGAAAAGAATAGAGGCTTAGACATAAGTCCTATAGACATCATTGCATACATCGCATGCGTTCTAAAACTTGTCCAAGGGATTAAGAAAACATTGTAAAGAACGTGAAATATGGATGAACAGAAATAGGCAAAGAGATGGAGATGGAAATGATCATAACATTTAATTATAGAATTAAGCGTTTGATACATGGTGTGAATGATAGACTTAAAAGATTAATACAATTGAGGATAAAGAGATAGAAACAAATACAGAAGAGTGTCAACGTCTTGACACAGATCTGGACGGTGGATTTGCTTGCCGGCGTGTGGAGTGGATGAAGAGAAGAGCTTCCCTCTCAAGCTTGCTCGTCCGGTAGAAGTGACCTTCGTACAAAGCTTCAACGGCGGGGATCGGAAGGATTCTTGCCCTGAGACTCACCTCTCGGCCTTGTCTTTTAATTCTTCTTGGATCTACTCTGATTAGTCGCTCAACCAGTCTCTCTCTCAAATCAGTATATACACTTTTCTCTGTATTCAAGCATATCTTTTCAGTGGAATGGCCGGAGCTATTTATAGGCTTTGACTCCCTACATTGTGGTCCCCACTTTATTGTTAAGGCAATTCCTGAAATGGTGGAGTGAATATACCTTCTGTTATGTAATCAATCCCATCTGAAATGCACAACGGTCAGCTGTACACGCGTCAGAATCCTCCGCATTTGCGTTGCTCTTTACATCTTCGATCGTTTGCCCGCATGCGGTGTTGTTTTTTATTACCGTATGTGATTGAGATTACTACCATAAAATATTTAAATGGTCCACTTGGTGGGTTAATAGTTCCACATATATCACCATGAATTCATTCAAAAAATGTTGGTGATTCAGTCTCCATTTTAGCTGGTGATGGTCTAATTATCAATTTTTCTTTAAAGCAAGCATCATCTGATAATTCATTAGATTGAAGAATCTTTTGGCTCTTCAATGAGTGTCCATTTGAATTCTTAATAATTCTCCTCGCTGTCGTATGTGTGTAGCATGATCGCATAACATGAACGCAATCTTAGAAAGTGTTAGCTAAATCCTTTCACAACCTGTTCCCTTGCATACTCATTGTACTTTCGTGTTATTAACTCTTTTCTTAATTCCGCCGCTTAGATTTTATACCTTAAACAACATACCAACCAACGCATTTTTTATTTGTCTCCGAAAAAAGATATGAAATTACCATTGCATACTGTTTCCATAGTCCCTGAGTTCAACCCTAGGCTTACCAGGCAACTTAGTAGGGTTTATACTTGGATCTTGCTAAGAAAACTTGCATGCACAACGCATACACCACCATCACATTCTACACCATTATTTTATCGCATTAACCAAAAGAGGCGGCTCAGAAATAAATGCAAATCATATTATTGGGAAGAGCCAAATCTCTATAAAAGGGGATCATACCAGATTTTGTGCCTATGTATACCAGATGCTGCTCACCAACACATACTATCACAATGCATGACTCGCCATATGGAGGACATTCTAGAGGCCAACACATAGCAGTAAAGGTGTTACAAAGTGGTTATTTTTGGCCAACATTATTCAAGGACGCAAAAGACTATACGATAAAATGTGACCGGTGCCAACGCACGGGAAACATTTCATGGAAGCATATGATGCCCATGAACATCATCTTAGAATTGAAATTGTTCGACGCATAGACTTCATGGAACCATTTCCACCATCAAATGATCACAAAAACATTCTATTGACCGTCGACTACGTTTCCAAATAGGTAGAAGCGGTATCATGCATCGCAAGTGATGCGACGGTAGTCTCCAAGTTCTTAAAGAAAAATATTTTCACTCGTTTTGGCAATCCACATGCCATAATAAGTGATGAAGGCTCTCACTTTGTTAACCACATCGTTAACAATTTGCTGCTCAAATATAATATCCCCCATAAAATGGCCGCCACATACCATCCACAAACAAATGGTCAAGTTGAAGTGTCCAACAGAGAAATCAAGTTGATATTAGACAAGGTGGTAAAACCTTCACAAAAAGATTGGGCAATGAAGCTGGACGATGCCTTGTGGGCATACAAGATCGCCTATAAGACACCTATAGGCATGTCCTCGTATGTGCTGATTTTCGGAAAGGCATGTCATTTACCGCTTGAGCTGGAGCATAAAGCACTGTGGGCAGTGAAAAAACAAATTTTGACTTAAAGGCCGTAGGGGAAGCAAGGAAACTTCAGTTGGTCGAGCTTGAGGAATGGAGAACTTACGCATACAATAATGCAAAAATCTACAAGGAGCGTGCAAAGCGTTGGCATGACAAACACTTATGCGAGTAGCATCTCCAAGTCGGACAAAAGGTCTTATTATTCAATTCGCGGCTACGACTCTTTCCCAGAAAATTAAAGTCACGCTGGTTCAGACCCTTTATAATCAGAAAGGTATTCCCGCATGGCGCAGTCGAGTTATCCAATGAGGATGGGACCAACGCATTCAAAGTCAACGGGCAAAGAGTCGAAATATATCATGGAGAAGACTTGCACCGCAAGAACACCTCTGTGCACCTGAGGAATTCTGATTGAAGAAGAAGTGGGCAGTCCCGGCACAATCATGTGATTCAATTTCATCAGAGGCACAATTTTTGTGAAGTATCCTTTGAAACTTTCAATCCATGAACTTAACTCTACCTCTTTATAGCCACTATCATTTCGTTATCCTTTGCATCATTTCTATATATATACTTGCTAGCTCTGTCTTTTATTTGACCCTCTCGATGTTTTGTTTGCAACGATCGTGGTGAACGATTGCGAAGGATCTACACAAAAGATGCAACTAGTTTATTCTACCATCGCAATCAAAGAAAGCAGTTCGCCGCAAAAAAAAAAAAAAAAAAAAAAAAGGATGCGATCACAAATAATGCAAGCGACAAAGCAAATTTGGGGGTTGTATCTTTTCTTGACTTTGTCTATTCCAAATTTTGCACTGTCGCATCGCAGTTTAACTTTGATAATTTTATCATCGCATCCTCTTTAGTTGGCGCAATCATTACACATTCATTAATTTAGTAAGTCACCATATTATTTCTCTTTGCCAATTATGATTTCAATGATGAAACGCATGCCTCTGTTTTTCATCACATGTACTAGAGTCAACTTAACTTTAGGACATTCAACTCATGAAATATTTCTAAAAGTTAGTGGTCCAACAGCTTTCTTTCAAACTGACTTTTACAAAACTTCCTAAGAGCATCGCATGAATTATTTCAATCTTTCAACAATGAGGATATTGTTGCATTTAAATTTGGGGGTGGGGTAGTCATTTTCAGCCTTGCTATTTTAGGCATTCAAAAAAATAAAATAAAATAAAAAATCATAATGTTGCGATCGGATCCTACTCGTAGTTGGATGTTCGCATGACACCCGTGGGGGCAAGCCAAAACGAAGGTAGGAATCGTGATCAACGTATAAATAAAATGATCGTAACTCCGCTGCCAAATGGGCATGAGTTTAGACTGAGAAAGAGCGCCTTGCTCGTAGTTGGATGTCCGCATGACACCCATGGGGGCAAGCCAAAACGAAGGCTAAGCACTTGGATCAGCGTAAGGTCATAGAAAAAAATATATGTCTAAACTACGCAAGGATAAAAATCAGTTTAAAACACCCAAGTTGAAAAAGTTTTTTTAATGAAATAAATCACGCGATGCCCTGGAAACAAGTAAAGTCCTTCTGAAGGTTAAACTTGCGGTCCCTAAATTTTAGAAATATTTCAAGAAAAGACCTGAATAGGAATTAAGGAGATTTTAGTACATAGGATTTGAATAAGGCACCTCGAGAAATCTTGGAAAGGAGAAGGCGGCTGACTTTCTAGAGAAAATCTTTAGTTTATGCTTGAGGACAAGCATTGTTTTAAATTTGGGGTGTGATAATGGGCAGAAATGCACGTTATTACACCACAAAGATATAAAGCAATGAAGGATTGCGACGGTAAAAATATATAAAATTGCGTCCAAAAGCATTAAGTTTAGAACATTGTGATCGCATACGTCCATCGCATTAAAGCAGCTAACTTATGTATTTTGTGCAGGAAAATGCGTTGACGCAAGGCGAAATTGCGATCCAAAGAATTTAACGTCCGAGCGCATTAAGAGATTGCGACCGCAAGGCTATGCGATCATATGCGTTCGCGAAAATCTGCTCAAGAAGGTGGCCGTTAACGATCGAATCCGGATTTAGTTGGCAAGTCATTAACGACACACTATAGCAAATACACTTAACTTTTTGGTGACAAATATTCGGCGCATCAGACAAAAAATTAATGACATCCCATCAGTGCAATCATTTGAGAGAAAAATGCTCTTCACCCTGAAGCTCTATAAATACAGAAGGTCACCTTCGTTAAATAAATTTGGTTCGGTTCTATTCCAGTTGAGCCATATAGCGAGTTCACCACATAGAAGATAGTTAGTCGTTGTTCATAGTAATCTTATACTTAGAAGGCGCAGGTGAGAGAAGAGAGAAGACGCCGGAAGATTGTCCTGGTCAGTTCGAGAGAATGTCGGGGAGCATGGAAAACATAGAGAGGGCTGACTCTTGTGAAAACAAGAATATTTTTTGAGCAGGGTAGAGAAAAATAGTACAAAAGCCTTAGAAAGTAGGAAATTGCTACCAGGCTCCTTATCTTTATTTCCCATTTTCATTCTGTATTTCGATTTCATTTATAGAATGAAACCTGCATTTCTACATCTGTTCACTCTCTTTACATTACGCATGAGTAACTAAACTTTCGAATGGGTTGAGAAGCACTTAGCTAGCATGACCTAAGATCTTCATTGCATGCGATCATCTTGTCTTATGTTGCGTCTATCACCCCTTTAGAGCTACTCGAGAGAGAGAGAGAGTCTAAAGAAAGAACCTAAGACTTGAGAGAGCTATGTTAGAATCTGGACTTGAGAAAGCAAAATTAGATTTGCATAAGTAAGAGATAGAGGCTTTGAGATAAGCTCTGTTTGCTAACATGCATTGCATGCACCCTAGAAATAGGTTATGGTAATATTTGGTTGCCTTGTGTATGTGTGTGTCATTCATCATGGCATAGACAAGAATAGAAACTTAGACATAAGTCCTATAGACATCATCGCATACATCGTATGCGTTCTAAAACTAGAGCTATGTATTTGCATTGAGAGATGACTTGTTGTCGTATGTGTGTAGCATGATCGCATAATGTGAACGCAATCTTAGGAAGTGTTAGCTAAATCTCTTCTCAACCCGTTCCCTTGCATACCCATTGTACTTTCATGTTATTAACTATTTTCTCAATTCCGCCGTATAGACTTTATACCTTAAACAACATACCAACCAACGCATTGTTTTATTTGTCACTGCAAAGAGATCTGAAATTACCATCGCATACTATTTCCATAGTCCCTGAGTTTGACCCTGGGCTTACCAAGAAACTTAGTAGGATTTATAATTTGATCTTGCTAAGAAAACTTGCATGCACAACGCATACACCACCATCGCATTAATCACGCATCACCCATACAAATCAAAGAACTGTCCTCATAGGCAGAAGTTTACAAATCACTCGAGATTCAAGTCAAGTCACCTATGGTCATCATAGTGAAATGTAAGTCTCTTCTAGCAATGGTGTTATAAAGAGAGACTATTCATTTTATGTTCTGGTTTTATACAAATTTTTTGTATAGGATACCTCCATTTATATGTCTCCACATGGATGATCATGATCAAATCATTTGTAACACTTTATAACAATTATAACAGCTACAAATTAAAACGGGTCGTATTCATAGTTTACTAGGCAAACCGTTCAGGTTATCACTTAAACATGATCCACCTATAGGTCTCCACATACACATTTAAGTTACATTTAATGACCTTGGATCTTAGTTTATTGGTTTTTGGATTAATGAAAGTAAATGTCAAATAAAATACAACTTATTTTATTAAATAAATAATAAGTTTGTACAAATACAATTATAAACTACAAGAACACTAGATTTAAAGCATCATCCCTAACAATGCATGTACTTATTCCTTCAACTTTTCCTTTTAAACAAAGGGTCTAACGAGGTACACAAAGTTTTGAAAAAGTATTATGTCCTCAAAGTAGAAAGATATTTTCATGAATATATATATATTTATGTATTTTTACAAAGGTATTGTAATTAAAGTGTGGGGTGGGGGAATCGAATCTCAAACTTTCAGGTCGATAGTATGCCAACATGAGTGTAGCTCAACTGACATAGTGTTTGTACTATCGACCTTAAGGTCAGAGGTTCAATTTTCCTACTCCACACTTTAATTACAATACCTTTGAAAAAAAAAAAAAAAAAAGCACTAATTTTTTGAAGTATCTAATAAGTCCATGAACATTTAATTTTCAGCTATGTTCACCTATACATAATGAGCTACTAAAAAAGAAGAAGAAAAATCGTCACATGATAATTTGTAATTGGACACAGATGCATACACAAAGATAAGTGCCATCGAAGATACCCCAAAGTATGTTAGAAGGTTTTTATTTGAAGATCGGTTGATAAAAGCATTCTCGTGTGTCCGGTGAATGATAAACAAACATGTATTTGGGATTAAATTAATAGAATTTAGACAAAATGACACAAGAGGTGAGTTTTTGTTTTAAGTGAAAATTAATACAACTTTGAGTTTAGAGTTGATGTTTAAATGTATATGTGTAGAACTTATAGAATCTATCTATTAATCTGAGTCTTCCGTAGAAGTAACCATTTATTCATTGAATCTTAATTTCTAACTATTTAATCAACATACTTTTAAAATTATAAATTTAATTCCTAAATTTTATGTAATAATTTAGTCTCAATAATTTAAATTAATTATAAGTTAGTACTTATTGTAAAAATATATAATCATGGTTATGTGACTACTTAATCTTCGTTGTTTATAAACACATTTGGTTCCTAATAAGTTTAATGATCTACCCGTGCAATAAAGTCTATAAAACCTTAATATTATTTTTAGTAACATGGACTGAATCTTTGAAATACATGGACCATTATTATCCGTTTGGTAACTATTTCGTTTTTTATTTTCGATTTTTAAAAATTAAACTTAATTCCTCCCCATTTTTTTACAATGATTTGCACTTTGCTTAAGTACACTTATTAAATTCTTAGCCAAGTTCTAAAACCAAAAATAGGTTTTTAAAGGTTACTTTTTTTAGTTTTTAAAATTTGGCTTGGTCTCTTAAATCATTAGTAAAAAGTAGATAACAAAGAAAGAATTTTGGAGTTGAAGGTAGTGTTTAGAAGCTTAATTTTTTTTTTTTTTTTTTAAAAAAAACAAAAACCCGTTTGATAACGATTTCGTTTTTTTCTTTTTCTAAAAAAAATTAAGCCTATAAACACTACTTCCACCTCCAAATTTCTTCATATATTATCTACTTTTTACCAATGGTTTAAAAAATCAATTAAAATTTTGAAAACTAGAAAAGTAGCTTTTAAAAATTATTTTTTATTTTTAAAATTTGGCTAAAAATTCAATAATTGTACTTAGGAAAGATGCAAACCAATATTAAAAAATTGGGAAAGAAATAAGCTTAATTTTAAAAAACAAAAATAAAAAATGAAATGATTATCCAACGAAACCTAAATTATTACAAATTTCAAATTACAAGCACTAATCCATTACAATAAGTAGTTGAGAGTTTTTTATAATGAATATCTAAACTAGAAATTGTATTAGAAAAACTTTAGTCTTTGAACTTAGTTCATAATTATTTTTTTTATAATATGACTTCACTAAAAGATAAATCAATTAAAATAAGTGAACTATAATTAGACAATTGGGTATGTATAAATATGGATGTAGTCTAAAATATGTGAACTATGATCAGACAATTAAGTAATTTAAAGAAATTAAGATCCTATTTGATAGGTATTTGGTTTTTTAAAAATCATGTGTGTTTCTTACAACAACTTTACCATAATTTCTAATTATAAACTTGAATTCTTAACTAAATTTCAAAAATAAAAGCAAAATTTCGAAGTTTACTTTTTAAAGTTTAAAAAACATGTTTTATTACACTAAATCAAGAGTTAGTATTGATAAGCTTAGTTTTCAAAAGAAACTAAAAATTTAAAATTAAATTGTTATCAAACTTTTATGTAGGCATTATAAATATGTAATATGTGAGTTTCGATTGCCGAGATTTAATTTCGACACATATATGGTAAAAAAAATAATAATAGAAAAAGCAAAGAAAAAATTTTAAATACTATTTCGGTCCTTATACTTTCAAAATGTTCATTTTTTGGTTTATTTTGATCCCCTATAATTTAAAAGTTTATTTTGATCTTGTACTTTAAATAAGTGATCATTTTGGTCCTTTTATTTTTACTTCATTTTTAAGGGAGTAAAATGATATTTTTTGAAAATTTAAGGACTAAAATGGTCACTTTTTTAAAGTATAAAGATAAAAATGAACATTTTTAAATTATAAAGACCAATTAAAAGTATAAGAATGAAAATGAACCTTTTAAAAATATGAAAATCAAGATAAACGAAAATAGATCGAAGTAGTATTTAAATAAAATAAATATATATATATATATATATATATATATATTTTAAAAAAAAGAAGTGCTTCGATATCCTCCCATATTTACAACGGTTGATTTCTGTATCCACAAACTGCGAAGGAAAATTGAGATTGAAGTATTCCAAAAACGGAGATTTCCCTTCAGCAATTGATTATCGGTACGCCATTTCTTCTCTTTCTTTAAGTCTTTCATCCAGAGAAACAAGAAAAATTAACAAGAAAGAAAACATTTGTTTTTATATAGGAAGAATTCGTATCAAGTCATACATATAGCTAATTCTTGATGATAATTTTCAATGCGCTATCACTAGAACAAATTCAACTGATTTACGTTACATCTTGCAATGTTGATACAGATTCTCAGGCAAGCCCTGTTGTTTGAAGGGCATCAATAATTTCATGCTTAGATTCCATAATTTCATTATGAACAGTTTTTTTCTCTCACTCTGTGTACATATGTATGTATGTATTTTGTTGGGGAGAGGAAAGGTTGGGCTGAAAAGTTGATTCTCATTTCAGTTGTGGATTTTTTCATTGATGATGAGTATTGAAAGAAGGATACCTCTCCCCAATAGCTTAGAATCTGGTTTGAACTCTCTGTGCTGGGTACTTTGTCCTCAGGGAGCTGATAAAATGAGTTGTAAATTACCACTGTAGTAATGAATGGGCTAACGATTTGGCCAATGGAAGAGTTTGATCTAACTTGCTTAAGTTTTTGTTGTAGGAGGAATAAGGTTTAGTAAATTGATGACCCTTAAAAACATTTGAAGTAGCTAAGGAAAGGCTTATTAGAAACGGGAAAGAATTTGACAATCCAACCAATAGGCCAAGAAATCGCTGCAATGACAATGCAAAGTCCCCACTGCCAACCATTTAGATTCACTGTATTTGCAAATTTCTTTAGGAATTCTACCATAACAACTTGTAGAACAACTGTTACTCCCACAATCCCTAGAAATAAATGATTCTTTAGGATGCCTTCAAAGACGTTCTGTTTTTCTAGTTTTCTTGAGTTGAACTCGTTAAAGATTTGGCAGAGGACAAAAGTGTTGAAGATTAGTGTATCGTTTACCTCTTCACTTACATTGAAGATATTGCTTCCTTGGAACTGGAAAATTAAGAGTATTGATATTTGGTATAAAGCTTGTGCTAATAGGTTTCTCCACATGATATTTGTTATTAGGGGCTCAGTTCTTCCCACGGGAGGCTTGTGCATTAATTCATCATTGGGTCTTTCAGTAGCAAGTGCAAGAGCACCCAATGTATCCATTATGAGATTCACCCACAATAATTGGACTGCTGTTAAGGGAACTTCTCCGGCTGATACTGCTGCTATAAAGTTAACTGTAAGAGCTGCGACATTGACTGTCAATTGAAATTGGATGAATTTTTGGATGTTGTTATATACACATCTTCCCCACCTCAAGACTGTAGCTACTGTGGTGAAGTTATCATCCAAGATAACAATGTCTGAACTCTCTTTTGCAACCTCAGTGCCCTCAATGCCCATGGAAAGTCCTATATCAGCTTCTTTTAGAGCCGGTGCATCATTTGTGCCGTCTCCAGTTACTGCTACGACATGGCCTTTCTGTTTCAAGCATTGAACCATCAAAAGTTTGTCAAATGGAGTGGATCTTGCCATCACCTTGATTTGATCAACTCTCTGCAGTCTCTCTTCACTTGAGTAGTTTCGGAATTCGGAACCTTCTATTACTTCTCCTCTGCTTGCAGTGTTGTGATCAAAATCTAGTATTCCACACTCTGTGGCTATAGCTTTTGCTGTGAAAATGTTGTCTCCTGTGATCATCTTAATGGACACTCCAGCTGATTTACATGTTTCCACGGCTTTCTTCACCCCTGGCCTACATGGATCTTTAATGCCAACTATTCCCATTAATGTATAGCCATCTTCTTTTGAGTTAGAGGCATTAGGTATGCCATTTTTTTCCTCATCTTCTGAAATTTGTCTATAAGCAAAGGCAATGCATCTTAGGCTACTTGCTGCCATTCCTTCGATTATGTTCTCAAGTTTTATTCGACTCTCAATATCCAAGGGATATGTTTTCCCATTTCTTTCAAAGTAACTTGAACACATTGAGAGGATCATCTCGGCAGCTCCTTTGCAGTGCTGATGGATTGTGTTATCAGCCAATTTTCTCACCAAAACCCCACTTCTTTTCTTCTCTGAGTTGAAGGTTTCCACATGAAGAATGGCATATGATTTTTTCAACTTCTCCATGTCCATACCAAATTCTGTAACCGCCCAAGATAGAAACGCTTTCTCAGTTGGACTACCAGAGATTTCAGTTTTGGATTCTGGTGAAGATCGATAGACACTACCAGTTGTGTTCAAGCCAACTCCTTGATTTATCAACTCACGAACAGCCTCTGCTATGGTATTGGAAGAGTTTTCTTCCTCAATGAACTCTTGGCCAAGCCAGAATTTGGTTACTTTCATTTGGTTTAATGTCAAAGTACCTGTTTTGTCAGTGCAAATCACAGTTGCTGATCCCATTGTTTCACAAGCCGATAGTTTCCTCACCATTGCCTGATCTGCCATCATTCTCTTCATAGAGTAAGCAAGTGTTAGTGTCACAGCCAATGGCAGGCCTTCAGGGATTGCAACCACCACTATGGTTACTGCAGCAGCAACTATACGAATAACTGCATTGAGCACATCATCTATGTCCGTTTTTCGACCATTGTACTCTGTGTTCCCAAAATCATCCTTTGTGTTTCCAGTGAAATAGCGTGCTAACATGACAAGAAGGACCAGCAAAGCAACTGACAAGCCTACCTGTTAAGAGAATATGAATAAATGATTAAACTTACTGTAGTCTATTAGCATTAACTTGTAGGTTTTGGTGGTGATTTAGCATAGTGAGTCATGTGCTCGAACTCTTATAATATTATTTACTTTTTGGTTGTGTGGTTTCCAAGCCCATAAATGAGGTGCAACGTAGAATATAAATAAAAAAATTAAGACTCCGTTTGGTAACCATTTGGTTTTTTGTTTTTGTTTTTGAAAATGAAGCCTATATCATCCACATTTTTTACAATGATTTGCATCTTTCTTAAGTACAATTGTTGAATTCTTAGTCAAATTCCAAAAACAAAAACTACTTTTTTTAGTTATCAAAATTTGGTTTGGTCTTTTAAACCATTGGTGAAAAGTGGATAACAAATAAAGAAATTTAAAGGTGGAAGTAATGTCCATAGACTTAGTTTTCAAAAACAAAAATAAAAAACAAAATGGTTACCAAACGGGATCTTAGTTTTTAGTTTTTTTATCTACTTTTTGCCAATGTTTTCAAAAACCAAGTCAATCTTTGAAAATTGAAAAAATTAGTTTTTATTTTTGGAATTTGACTAAAAATTTAAACTCTTTTTCTTAAAAAAGACAAAAACTATTGTAAGAAAGTGGGAAAAAGTAGGCTTAATTTTCAAAATAAAAAAATCAAATGGTTATCAAACGGGACATAAATATACTACTAGCTATCAATTTCAGATTTTGGATTTAGGGTTGATTTAACTCTACCTTTCCTATAGAAGTGGTTAATTTGTTAAGACGAACTTGCAATGGTGTTTGCTCCTCGGAATCCCGAGAGATGGAGCTCATCATCTCACCCCATGCTGTGTCCATTCCCACTGATGTCACCAGCATTTGACCATAGCCATCGACTACTTTTGTTCCAGACAGTAAGAAAGGGTTCTCTGTTGTATTGAGTTCCACATGATCGCTCTCTCCTGTCATGCTTGACTCATCCACCTGCAAAGAATGGCCACTCAAGAACAACCCATCAGCTGGAATTTGGTCCCCAAGCTTTAGAACTATGACATCTCCAACCACAATGTCAAATATGGAAACTTGTATGCGCCTTCCATCTCTTAGTACCTGTTTGAGAGAATACGAGTAAAAGATTCAATTTACTGTAACCTATCAACTTATAGCTTTTGAGTCTAATAGTAACTTAACATAGCATTAGAGTAGTAAGTTTTATATTCAAACCTACATAATGTTAAAAATATGAGTAAAAGATTAAATATACCATAGCCTATCAACTTAAGACTATGTTCATTTTGTCAACATGCACATAGCTTAATGATTAAGACTGGATACCTTCTATTGAGGTAAAAGGTTCGAATCCTTCACCAATATTTGTTGAACACTTGAGCTCAAAAAACAAAGGAAAGAAAAACAAAAACAAAAATAAAACCTACCTCCACTCTGATGTTGTTACTTATTTTTGACAACTTCTCGAATTGAACCTCCTGTCTGAAGTTACTTGTTGCAGACACAACAACTACCAATGCAACAGCAACAAATATGCTCCCTCCTTCATACCATCCTTCTTGAACTCCATGTTCTTTTATTCCAAACCCAAGCGCAAGAGCCGCACATACAAGTAAAATAAGGATGGTGGTGTCCTTGAAAGCTTCCACTACAAAATGAAAGAAACTCTTCGGAGGCCGCTTGTGGTAAGTGTTAGAACCGAATACTTGACGCCGTTCATTCATGACATCACCATTGTCCTTGATTCCATTCTCCGGATTCGTTCCAAGAGAAGCTGCAATTGTTGCAGCGTCTCCAAGCTCATGATAAGCTTCTTTATCTTTGTTCTTCACCATTTGAATCAGCTTTTTCTGATCATCTTTGGTGCAGATTATTTGTTCCACATAAGAATCTTCCTGCAAGTTCTCAAAGTTGAGTAAATTGTAATGGCCATTTCTTTTGGTCACTGCAAGAGAAAGCATGGCCCGGATTGAATATATTGCTGCAAAGGCAAATCTCCATCTCCTTCGAGCTGTGCTGATGTTGAGAAGCAAAATCTCATGGCAAGTAGATTCGTATTTTCTCATGCTTATTGCTGCTTTCTTCTTTCCGCAATGCCAAAAGTCTAATCTTGTGGCTTTAGGAAACCTTATATATAAGACATTTTGCAGGTTGATAAACGAAGACTTTAGAAGCAGTAATGTTTCTAGTCAAATCTAATTTATTTAGCTCAAATAAAAATCAAACAAACGTACATCAATGATTATTATACTCAAATTTTGGGTACAATAAATCTTGAGAGATAAACTCAAGATGGTATGACTTGTATCACAATCTTCCCAGAATTTTGTTCTGTAATTCTTTGATTTCTTTGATTCAAATTTTCAAATAAACTTGGAAAAGGAAGCAAAGTTTGTGTTTTATAGATTGAAAATTAGATTTTGGAAAGTTCCCATACAAATACAGTAAGAACAAACAGATTTGAATGTAGCTTGATATTGATATTATATTACAAACGTGGGGATTAGAAAAAGGTTAGTCAAAGTGGTGGGGCTGAGAAACATTGCGTTACGCAATTGAAAAATGTATTCGCACATTTATACATATGGTCACTTTAGTTTTGGGGTATTATTTCTCTAAAACTTCATTTATATCAATTCTCTTCTTCTTATGATATGGGACGTCTATACTTGGGATCTAAAAGTGTGTTAACTCAAGCCTAGTTCAATGTATGGCGTTTAACCAAAAGGAAAGGATCAATTGGCAATATATAAGTTGACCATTCTTTTAGTACAAGTAGAGCATAAGGGTTTTGATAGTCCGAACTTCAAGAAAAAGGATAACTATCAATTATCGTCGAACTATCTTCATTTTGACATAATTTAAGTTAATTGAAATGTTTATTTTGGCTCCAAATTTTTAAGTTTGTTTGAATTTGGTTGATTCTGATACATGAACTTTTTAGAAAAACAATCATTCTAATCCTAACATTTTTTTTTTTTTAAATTGAACAAACCGATAAGGTGACTTTAAGTATAAATATTAACATATTAATATGTGGATGTGTTTGTACCACATACATTGAAGACTCTCTTTGATGAACACATACCAGGTAGCAAGATAATGTAAAAACACATCTCATATACCTAAAATTTCAGAAAATGAGAGATTTAAGCATTAGTTTATATAATAAAAGAGAGTGAGAGAGAAACCCTAAATTCAAAATTTATATGAAATTGATTTGTGTAAAAAATGGAGAAAATTCTAATATTAGGCACTAGATATATATATAGTTAGTGGATCTTGTACATTTGGATACCTTATCTCTATACATTCCACTCTCATCACACACATAAAAGAAAAATTAAAATATTTAAAAAAGTAAAAAGAATTTATCACATGACAAATTATGATTTGATAATGTTGTGGGGTATATAAGGATATTTCTTAAATACTACTATTGTGGCAACCAATGAAAAACTTTTCGTACTATCATAATATTAGAAATTTTCTCAAAGACGGGTGTTATCTGGATGACTTTAATTATTTTTCTTTTTTAAAAATATGTTGATCACACGAGTCAAAGTAGTATGAAAATTTTTCTATATTGCTATAGTACTTCGAAATTTTTCCCTCGAGAAAGTGGCAGCACGTTTTGGTTGATTATTTATGGTTGTTGGCACGAAAAGTAAGCTTAAAAGGACAAAAAAAATCATTTTTTTTTCAATAAAAACAAGACATTTTAAAGTACCAAGTAATTTCCGACCACGGGCATGAATAAGATAAAAGAGGAGACAAGAAAAAGAAAAAAGCAACAAGCAATTAATTTAATTTACTTTATATTTTTGGTTGCCGTCATGGAAATTTCCTAGCGTCTTCCTCATTCGCTTTCTTTATATTCATCGGTCATAAATCAAAATAAACATGCATCTTTCTTTTGACCTTTTTTTTTTCCTTTTCATTTGTAACGAAGAATTTCAATTATTAAACGGATCATAATTTAGTAAATAAGATATCATTATTATTTCAAAAATTGATGGTTTAATCTATCGCTCTAATAATTGTTTACCTCAAAAGAAAAAGAATTTTGAATGTGTCTAATAGGTTCCTAAAAATTTAATTTTGTTTCTAACATATTATTGAACTTTCAATTTCATATCAAATGAATCCCTGAAAAATTCAAACTTCGTACAAATTAATTGGTTTATTAGATAAAAATTTGAATTTTATCTGATAAATCTCTAAAGTTTCAATTTTGTGTTCATTAGATCCGTGAATTGTAAAACATCTAAAGTTCAGGTTAAAATTTGTAATGACAAAAGTTCAATGACTAAATTTGTAAATTAACAAAATAAAGATCTATATAACAATCGTTGTTTAGATCAAACCAACCATCTCCATCGATAACTACTATTTTTTCTAATAATGTTCAACAAGATATTAAAGTTGAATTTCTTCAACAATATATATATATTAAAGTTGAATGTGTTATGCATTTACATTTTTTTCTAATGTTTATAGTCCATTTTGGCCATTGATTTGTATATATTTATTTTATTGGTTTGTCTATTTTTAAACGTTCTATTTGGGTTGGTAAACTTTGTGTAAAAAAATCATTTTAAATCGTTGGATTTGTTAAAACCAGTTCTTTGATGGGTTTTTTTTCTTTCTTTTTCTAATTTTTTCCGGTTGGTTTGTGCACAAATTGTTTTGCAAGTTGATCCTTTGAGGACACAAATCAGACAAGTTGTTGTCTTTGAGCAACATGTTCAACAAATGAAATTAAATGATAGTCAATTTCACTAGACATAAAATTAGATTGACGGATGAAAATATGTAGCACTAATGTTGTCGGGCAACAAAAAAAGAGAAGTGCTAAAGGGAATAATAGCTCACAATTCCGTGAAGTACCAAAGTAACCCAAATAATTTAAGATGTATTGTTATGGTAATCTTAGACTAAAAGGTAAAGTTGTTAGAATAACGAAATGGAAGCAATCGAGACAAGATGGCAATGAACGAATGAGCAAATAATACATAGAGGATGGAATGAACCTAGGGAGAAGGGTTGACAAAGTCGAATCTACTTGGTTGGTCTTGGTCAAGGTTTAGGCTGAAGTCGAATCTACTTGGTCGGCCTTGGTCAAGATTGATGCTGAGCCCATTGAATCATGCATCTCATACATGATTCAACACAATACGGGTCTAGAATGGAAGGTTGACTTGACCCAAAACCAAATCATCTTAGTTGGCCTAAACCCAAACCCAAACCGAGGTCAAAGCCACGAATCACATGCTTCTCGTGTGATGTAATCCAATAAAGAAAGATAAGAGTTCTGGAGCAATGGAGAAACCCTAGATATAAAAGGATTAGGCCATCCAACCTTATAAATAAGGAAGGAGACGGACGAGTGAGGTTAGCTCTCCACTAGAAAGTCTATAACGAACTTCTTCTTTGGACTTGCTAACTTAAGCATTGGAGTATCATGACCTACACCACATCGTTGTGCAGTTCTTTCTTGCTTGCAGATTTTTTTTCTCCCAAATACAAATTTACCGTTCCTGACAAAGTTCGATTATTTTACCTATCCAAATTTAGGCACCAACAAGTATCATTAAATATATCACGATGTTTTTACTCAACACTAGTACGAGAAATAACCTTTTGTTTTGAAGAGCATCAACAGATTATATAATAGACAATTATTAACCATAAAGAGTTTTATGAAATCTGAGAACATTGTTTAAAAAAGAATTATCCAAGGCCACTCTCAATCATTTTAGAAAGATTTGGAAGTCTTTTTTGTCCAAGGATGATTCATATGGGTGCTCTCTAATTCATGTCTCAACATTATGGATAGACTTCAAAAACGCTACTCATGGATCTGTCTTTCTCCATCATCAAAGAAAAAATTAGTCTCACAATCACTGCACCTTTTGCTTTGCATTTAAGAAACCTTCATTTAAAAAAAAAAAAATTGGGTTATATTTCCTTGAGAATAATTTTATTTGCAAGTTGTTCAATTGGACTATACCTAACAATGATTCAATAAATGCTAAATTACCAGAATATAATATTACGGTAGTTTACAATCCATCTAGAATCATTTAAGATGGGTCTGAACCAAATTAATTACTTGAAAATGACTTCTATTTATTATCAAAGACTCAATATTTTCATTTAACAAAAAAAAACACTTCAAAACAAACTAGTTCAATCACTTTACATGATTTTTACTATAAGAAAAGACGGTGAATAATGAGTCTGCTAAATCTATTTGAAATAAACCATATGTATCCAAAACAAACTAGTTCAGGCATCAAATAACAAAAAGAAAATAAAATAAAACGAAATTATATGAATTTCCTTCCAAGCCTTCTCTCCCTGAACACACAATCATTATTAATCTATGGACCAACCAGAGAGAAGTACAACGTTAGACCTATATGAACAAATCAAAATTAAGGTCAAAATGAGATGTTGCTGAGCTTACAAGTGTTGGGCTAAAGAAAATAACAGAAGCGAAATCCCAATATAAAACAAATCACTTAAGAAATTACAAACATCCTACCAAAGGAAGGAGAAGCATTTTACCATTCCTATAACTTAGCAGACAGTTGTACAAAGCTTATCAGGATTCAGGACTACCATTTCCATAGGAAACTAAACCCCTTTGTCCAGACAAGGAGCTGGATCTAGACCGACTGTGAGAAGCAGCACTGCGACGTTTATCTGGAGATCTTGAACGTGACAAGCTATGATTACGATTCCTCGACTGCAAACTTTCTTTCTCTGGGGAAAGATTGTTCTTTGGTCCAAGACGTGATTTTAGTCTCTCGCTTATCTGCGTTCGCTTTTCCAAAGGACTGGGACTCCGCACTGGACTCCGACTCTTACTATGGTCTTTGTAACGACCACGATAGCTTCCTGGACTGCGCGAAACACTCCGGCTCCTCCTTCGATATCTAGATGGCACGGAAATTCCAACTCAACTATATTATACATCTATAAAGATGAGGAAACGGCTGTCTACTAAATGCAACAAAAGTTAACTTTCTCTAATAATACAACAATCCATTCGTACAGTTATCGATAGATAATACTAACTACAATAACAATATTTTTATAAATATGTTAAATGCCCAAAAAAAAAACATTTGGGATTTAATTCAAGGGATTCAATGGATAAGAAGTTGCAGTGTAGAGGCAGCTCTCAAAACTCTCATCTAGGTGGCCTAGAGGCAGAGTTGCTAAGGCAAGGTGAATTTGTAGGATGCTGCAGAGATACGTAGTTTTGGGTCTTCCTTAGGATCTCAGGTTGGAAAAGAGAATGTAATGGTAAACCATCTTCTTCTAGTTTTGTGACTGCCACGACATAGAGTTGGAAACATTTGAGGCCAGTAATGGAGACCTTCATGAAAGTTTTTGGTCTGAAAATAAACTGGAAAATCTCATTTATTAAGTATTTTAAAGTGAATCCAAAGGAAGCCAGAAGGATCTCATGCAAGCTTTTACTGATCTAGCCGGCACAAATTTCACATTGGTGTTTCAAGGTTTTCCCTCGGGAGGGAGTCTATTGTATTGGCTTTCTGGAACCTAGTACTTGGGAGGATTTTATGTAAAACAATCAAGATTGAAAAACGAAAGATGGAAGGTAAAGCGGGCAAAATATGTGTTAAAAATAGAAAGTATTCAGTTGTATTTTTGGTAAATCTTCATAATAACTTGAAAGGTTGCAAGGAATCCCCAAAATTAGAAAGGTGGACGCAGTCATCAAGTCAAGTGTGAATTGTCTGCCCACTGGAAAATGGGGGCTTGGGTCTAGGGAATTTTAGGTCGAAGAACCAAGCAATGTTGACGAAACAGTTGTGAAGTTTCCACTTGAAGCAATTCTCTTTGGCATTCGGAGATCAGGAGCATACATGGTGTAAGTCATCACAGTTAGTATGCAGAATTAAAGATGGCTTTAATAAAAACCATTGAAATTATACAATCAAATGTAAAATTTTGGTGGATTAGCCCCTGCCCTGACCCTGAGAGTATGGTAGTTCTGTTCGTTGTTTGGGAGGATGGGTGTTCCTTTCATGGAGAGATTCTTTTATAGTATTCCTGGTGCTCCTTTCATAGAAAACATTGCTCAATTATTTTGTGAACGGCTGGACAGTCTTAAGAAGCAGCCCAGAATTCTTTGGATGAGTGGATGGTTTGAAGGCATTGCTTTTGGAGATTAGATAGAATGGAGGATAATTTCAGACAGAAAAAGAAAAAGGGATTTCTGGAACTTGACTAAATTTGTAGCTTCCTCTTTGACTAAACATTATTATGTTTAAATCATTCAACCTACAATTATAAAATAGTAGTTAAAATCATGTGCAAATGTATTACTTCAGTTTCTAATGGATAATAGATTAGAGACTTCAAGCGTACATGGCATTTTTAAAATAATTAACTTTCTTAGGTGTAACTATTGATTATTTTTAAGTTTCATGGTAATATATATTCTTCATATCAAGTTTTACTAAAGGACTACATGCAGCAGTTCTAAGAAAATGAGACCTTAACAGCAAAATATGTGCCCATATAAGGGATTTATCGACGTCTCTGTGTTCGTGAGACTGTGTGTGAGAGACACAAAAGAGAAAGAGGAAACCTTGGAGGGCTCCTGCCTCGAGGTGGGCTCCGGTATCGCCTATCAGGTGACCAATCGCGTTTGTTTCTGTAGCTTGAATACCTTCATATAAAATGAAAGAATTAAATTCCAAAGTCTTGCTTAATATAGTTAGTATCTTAAAATAAGTATCTATCCATAAAAAAATATAAATATTTACCCATTTCGACTTCTTCCATAAATATTTCTACCACCATAACTACGAGGACGTCCGGGTGATGGAGTACGGTAACGACGCACAAACGAGTACTGCTCAGTAAAACCACGCCCCTTCCTAACACGTTTTGGAGTGCCATTTGGAGAATGGCTTCTTGATGAAGTTTGACCATGATTTGAAGCAGAAGGATCGGGAGCTTTTCTAACAGGACTATGAACAGGGCTCCGAGAGGGCATTCTCCTATTCCGCTCATCATACTTCATCCCAGAATTTTTGGTAAGATTGCTCCTGGGGCTGTTTCTTGGCCTTTCAGGAGTAGGGCTCCTGTCAATTACAGGTGTAGAAGTTTGTGAAGCAACTGCTGGTATATAAGCTCAGAACAATACAACTGATGTTAAAGGAACAAACAGTAAGAAAGACACAGAAATAAAAGGAAATGAGAATGAAGTTGAAACCTGGAGAAGTTAGAGCCATCTGAAATGGGACGTTGATTAGCAGATCTCTCAAGTTTCTCAGTTTCAGTTTTATGATTATTGTTCAGAATATCATCATGCTTTGGGGACAGCTCACCTTCTTCCTGTAATAAATTAACGTCCTGATTTTTCTGTTTGTCCACAGTGGTCTCATTAACAGGATTAAAGAATTCCTTCTCATCTGCAATATTCAAATCATTTGAGTGTATGCTGCAGTATCATCATCTTGGAGATGTAACATGTGGACTTGTTACAAACCCTACTATCTCATTAATGCAAAAGAAATCAGAATTGAGTAGGAAAAGACAACATACCGATAATTCCTTTTGATTTAGCCTCAGAATGCTTAGAATCTTTAATTTTACGAGTAGCCGCATGATGATCAACTCTTTCATCATCAGAACTACTACTGCTATCACTTGTACTCTCACTCCCTGTGTCAGTTGAACTCCCAGAACTCCTGAAGGCAAATTATTATCAATGTCTAGAAACACACTGAAAGAATACTACACAGAGGAAAGCAGAAGGCTGAAGCCCAGCTAAACATGACACAAACCATTTAGCCTTGCGCTTTGAACGCTTTCCTAGTCGGCCTCTTTTCTCTCTTTTTCGGCCTTTTCTTTTCCTTCCACGCTGGGGCTTTGCTGTCTTCTTGGATCTCCTCTTCCTGTACTTTCCATCACTCGAGGAACTAGAATCAGAAAGTGATGAGTCTGAATCTGAAGAATATGAATCAGATTCAGTATCAGAGCTGTATGAATCAGATGAAGAGTATCTCCTCCTCTTTTTTTTCCGGTCCTTGGAGGACTTCTTCTGTCTGCCTCTCATTTGGTCATCAGAACTAGATTCTGAAGATGTAATCTTCTTCGACTTTTTCTTTTTCTCTGAAAAAAGTCAAAGAACCATGCACAGGCATTAAGAAGAACACCTTATTTCTTGCTTTGGTGGATCCAATTTTAACCTATATTAGTTCACTACCTTTTTCCTTTTTTACCACAGCTTCATCCTTAATATCTGATGGTTCACCACAGTCTACAATTTTCACAGGTTGTCCAGGTTTCCCATCAGCTGT
The DNA here is from genome assembly GCF_009727055.1 of Benincasa hispida. NCBI lineage: Eukaryota > Viridiplantae > Streptophyta > Magnoliopsida > Cucurbitales > Cucurbitaceae > Benincasa > Benincasa hispida. The sequence continues at coordinate 25,988,423 of NC_052357.1, forward strand.
TCCAATCTGCTCAATTTTCTTTAAAACATCCATTCCCATCACTACTTTTCCAAAGACAACGTGTTTCCTGTTCAAAATTGCAGGAAAGTGTCAAACGGACATATACTTATCCACATACAATAATGAGGTATCATTTCTGTTTGATTCTTGATTTAGAAGATGAGTAGGCGCCAGAAGAATGATCAGAAAATTATCAATATTCAAAACCTAGGGAGAATGTAAGAAAATACTCATTACCCGTCAAGGTGAGGTTGGGGCTTAAACGTTATAAAGAATTGAGATCCATTAGTGTTTGGACCGCTGTTTGCCATGGACAGCATGCCAGGTCCATCATGTTTTAGCCTGAAGTTCTCATCTGCAGTTCTCCAAATTTTTACGATCACAACACGAACATATATTTTGACAAGAGCTCAATGTACTCGCGAAAATACCTGAAAATTTTCCTCCATAAACACTTTCACCACCGGTCCCTACAATGTAGTTAAATGTTGTCCATTAGATACCCAAACATTAAATAATAGCATTTCAAAGAAGACAGAGAAAAAAAACCCCTTCAAATAAATCATGACAAGAAAGAAGGGCATACCATTTCCCCGTGAAAAATCACCACCCTGTAAGACCAAAGACATGATTTAAGGGAAAGAAAATGGTTAATTTACGTTGAAATCTTTTCTGGAGAAAGAATAAATGCATGCCTGGAGCTTCATTTTTAGTAAACAACTTCATCCAAAATAATAAAAGAAAGATGCATTTGATTTTTCTTTTCACTCATAACAAAGACATGCTTACATTCAGCACGTCAAAAGAGGTACCTTCACAGCAAGTCATTATAACTATCTAAGGAATAAGTGCATCAAAAGCATTTTTCTTTATTTAGTTATCTAGTAATAGAGAATCAAAAAAAGATTTATCTAAGAATAAGTGCATGAAAAGCATTTACTTCTTTATTCATTTATGTATTATAATAGAATGAAAACCATTTATTTGTTTATTGATTTCTAGAAGCTCAGCATTTAATGATGATTGAAAGAAAAGAACCAAATTACAAAAGTATCATACTTGAGCCATGAACCCTTTAATAATTCGATGAAAAAACGTTCCTTTGTAGTGAAGAGGCTTCTCTGTAGTCTTCCCAATCCCCTTTTCACCTATGTTGAAAGACGAAGAGGCAATTAATTCTTACCGGACAGGTACTTAGGCAGGCAATGTCATTGGAAAAGAATATATTCACCTTACTGTCTTAACCTTTCTGACTTAAATACATCAATTAGTTATTGACTTTTTAGTTTTCACTATGGCCTGCTACTATTGGACAAGTCTAGACTACACTAGAAAAATTATATATAATTTCAGAGATTGTCTTCTATATATCAGGCATCTATCAATAGCAAGAAAGAATTGTTAATGAATTTGAAATCAGATATAAAATGATTGAGATTTTTTTTAAAGATAATTCTTGATGTTCCTTGAATAATCAGAAAAAAGATTTTAAACTTAAAACCTACCTGTACAGAGTGCCCTGAAATTGTCTGCAGTTTTAGGAACAACATTAGCGAAGAGCTGCATTGTTCAAAAAAGGAACAAGTTATCAGCAATCAAGCACAGAAGATATTGTTGCTTCCTTTCAACAGAGATAGGGACCAAAGAAATTAACAAGATCATTCTTTGGGCCTTTTCACTCACTTCTATGACAATTCTTTGAACTGGTTCCCCATCAATTGAAACATCCAAGAATACTAAAGGATTCTTCTTCTTGCTCATCACTTGCAGCTTCAGAGAAAGAAGAATTTAGTACATCTAAATCATATGGGTAATCTATATATGCAATCAAACGTGCAAATTTCTTAAACCTACATCTGGGTAAAACGGAATATACAAAACATAATTGAAAAAAAGAATAAAAAAAATTGTAGCTCCCTTTATGAGTTTAAGCAAAATAAAATTAACAAACATATCAGATCCCACAAAAGCATCAATCTTAATCATCTACTGCTGCCGTCTATCAACGTCAAGGTATTACATTGCATAAAACTATTGGATTAGCGCTAACTCAAGTAGCGTGACAAAACCCTAAACCCTAAATCAAAACCCATTTCGCCCGAGGAGATTTACTTCGCATAAAAAATTCTTTCGAACTTTAGGAACTCCCAGATACAAATTCTTGTGAAAACAAAAGGGAAAAAGCTTCGTAGAAACAGAAATCTTTCTAGTAACTGATGGACAAATAAAAATAGCTAGCAGTAAGCTTTATGGCTCAGACGAAATCACGTAAGATTAGATTGAACGTATGTGAAGAGAATTGGGTTCGATGAGAGCTCCAAATTAGCTTACCTCACAGATTTTTCTTACTCCACCAAGAGGAACGGCTGAGTTGCTTGAGCTTTCGTTGAAGTGAGTTGCGTTTCGGTATTTGAATCCTACTGTTTATAGTTTTTTCCTTTTTTTCAATTTTATTGTATAATTTTATTAAGATAATAGATCAAAAGAAAACATTTTCAAGTTACAGAATGATTTTTATCCCACTTTTCTAGACTAAGAATTTTGACATCTTGCTTATATTTGTTGGAAGAAAATAATATATATATATAGAACTGAATATACGAGCAAACTAATTACACTTCAATTACTAAAAACAATAGATTCAATTTATAATATTCAAACCCAAATGAAAGCCACATAATGTAACAAGATTTGATAAAAAAAAAATAATCAAAGACTTGAAATAACCTCAAAACCTTTAGAGACTTCACAACGTAGTTGAGACACAATTCTAGTAAGTGTTGTCCTAAAGACAATTATTCACTTTGCATAGGTTGTAAGTAGACTATAGTTATCGTCTTAGCAAGATACAACGACTAACTCTGGTAGAACTACAACCTCGAACTACTTTGATGTTTGCTCTCAACTCAACTCAACTCAAAAACAAAAGTGTAACACCCCCACATTTTTTTTAGTAATAATGTAATTTCAGTAACTTTATTATTTGGAATTTCAGTAATTGTTATTAGTTGGAGGGCATTTTTGAAATTTTAGACTTCAGTGTAAGTGTTGGAATTTAATTGTTGGCGTGAAATTATTCAATTTGAAAATTATGGCAGGATTTAATTTTCTTTTGAAACGGAAAGGAATTTAATAGTATAAAATAGAATAAGGAAATGAATTAAATGTAATTATACTTATTTCCTTTTTTGTTTTATTATTATTATTATTATTATTATTATTATTATTATTATTATTATTATTATTATTATTTTATAAAAATTAAATCCCCTTTCTTCCTCACGCAATCCGGCGCCCCCTCCCTCGAAATTTCTCTTCTTCTTCAACCTCACCACACGTGCCCTAGCCGACCTCCACCCCTTTATCGCGTGGCCGTCGCTGTTGCTGCCCAGCCGACCACTATTTGTCGACCGTCGGCCCAGCACCACCTCCCCAGCCTGAGCCGCCATCCTCCATTCAAGGTTGCGTCGCCCAGCCGAGGGCGTTGTTTCGTTTGTCAGCCGCGCATCAGATCTGTCCGGCTCCATCGCTGATCTGATCCATCCAGCCGAGCGATCGTCCAGGCTGTCGCCCCCCGAGCCCAAGCCGGTCTCTGCCGCTTCTCGTTGTCGTTTTCGACCAACCGTCGGTTCGACTTTCGCCGTCATTCCGTGGGGTTTTTGCCAGAACTTGGAATCTGGGGTAAGATCTAAAGTTTGTATTTTCTTGGATGGGTTTGGTCACTCTTTGGGTTTGGATTTAATTTAGTATAATGTTTATGTTGTGAAGCTTGGAATGAAGTTTCAAGGTGTCGGGACCCGCTGTCCAATAAGATTATAGTTCGGCTCCAGGGAATTTTGGAGCGTGTTTGGTAAGTAATGTGAAATTGAAGCTCTTCGGAATGGGTTAATATGCTGGAAATTGGTTTTAAATTCCAAATTTTGGGTTATGAATAGATTGGTATCTCCGTGCTAAGCTTGGAACATATTTCTAGATCATCACATAGTTTGGGTAAGTTGTTTTATGGAATATGAGGTACTTTCGTATTTGGAATTTAATCCTAAACGTCGGACTTAATTCTGATTTTGATTCAGGGTGTGATTCAAGAATTTTACTAAGTTAAAGGAGGGTGTGGATTACTTTTTGTTAGATTTGATTTCAAGGTAAGTAATCTTACTACTGGAACTGCTCGCGGGCCAAGCATTAGATGTATGCTAGCATGATAAATGAATGTTATGGCAAAATGACAGCATGATAGATTGATAGTATAACATGATCAAAGTATGTTCTGTTACGAGATCCGAATTATTTATTTACGCACATAGACACTTGAATGCTAGTATGAGATCGTATGTGATTCCATGGTTGTATTTGATCTGATGATGTTGAGGTATACATGTATGTTATAGAACCATGATGTTGAGGTATATGTGTATGTTGTAGAGCCATGATATTGAGGTTTATATGTATGTCATAGATTCGTACAGTGATAATTATGACGTAGAGACTGTGCAAATGTCCTTACTGATTAGTTAGATGCCCATTAGATTTTGTGTTTCCTTCGGGATTCACCAGTTTGTGTTTTCTTTGGGATTCACCAGTTTGTGTTTCCTTCGGGATTCACCAATTTGTGTTTTCTTCAGGATTCACTAGTTGGTGTCTCTTTTGGGATTTACTAGAGGTAATGGACATACTTAACTACAGTCGGATAGGACTCATGTGTCTCCTTTGGGATTCACTAGAGGTAATGGACATACTTAACTACAGTCGGATAGGACTCAGTCTCCTTCTTGTTTCATGTGTATATGTGTCCCATGAGGACTAGAGCAGTGTATATGTTTCACCAGAGGTGGGTATCTAGAGGACATAGATGCCTACTGAGTATTTTATACTCATTCTTTCTCATGTTATTATTTCAAATAAGGGTAGAGATGCACCGGCGATGAACAAGCGGAATTCGTGATTGAGCCACTAGGACTAGTTTTTTACGCTTCCGCATCATGAGATTTAAAGTTCCTTTCATGTTTCTCTTAACTTTTAGTTTTGATATTTAAAACTTTCTTTTAAGAATTGTTTTTCAGACTTATTTATTGTCCTTTATGATTTATGGGTACCCTACTATTGTTTTAGTATTTGAATTTAATGAAAATCTTTTGAACTTACCTTATTTAATTAACATTTATTTCGCCATAACCGAGTGTTGTTTTGAGTTCCATGCATGCATGTATTTAATAACGGCCTAATTAAGTCCTAGGGGGTCGGGTCGTTACAAAAAGAAAGAAAGAAGAGAACTTTTCACTTTGGAATGGGATGCTACAAATGAATAACCAAGTTGCTATTTGTAGGCTAGCAACTTAGTAATTCTCCACAATACAAAATAAAATCAAATAAATACAAAAATTAAAACATTTGTCTGTTTTAACTCAATTGAGTTGTTACTTGATCAATTTATTTATAGGCTGACAACTTATTTATAGGCTAGCAACTTAGTAACTCCCCACATGAAAGAAAGTGAGAAAAATCAAATAAAAACTATTGAGAGCAAACATACCAAGTTATGCATCAAGAGAGGTGTATTTTGGACTTGAACCTTCTTTAGTGAATATCCATCGAATTTACCAAATAAATTGTGCGACTAAGCTCTAAAACTATTCATCTTATTGATGAATTGAGACAATAGATATTTGTTCAGACTCTAGGACTAGTATTGTCGTAACCACCCTCGACCCGAGTAAAGATAATTTATTTTCACTGATCGAAAACTTGTACGACAAAAGCAGTAAAGTGGTAAGATCGGGATCGAATCCACATAGAGATTGTTGAATCAACTTAGAACGATTTATAAATTCCACTTAAAGAGGGTTTTGATGAGTTTGTTTTTGTTTTATAAAGTAAATTGACAATCAAACAGAGAAAAGCAAGAGTTAGCACAGAAAATGGTTGAATCAAAGTAAGGGAAAAATCTTGGGATTAGTTTGTATGTTTTTTAATTTCTATCATGAGGTATTTTTCCAATTATATGAACCCTTCAACCTATTAAAAATTCTAATAGCCCAATTAGCCAATTTTGATAAAAAATCTAAACCAACACTAATTCAGTTTAAAACTTTTTCTTCTTAGCGACATACGAGTTAAAACTGAAAAACATTAAGAAATGGTTTAATTGTTGAGACATACTACAAGCCGGAAAATCATATCTTATAGCATGATTATTTGGGAAAGATTATACTAGGGTATACATGAGTTTGGCTAGAAATAGTCTAGACCTTAAACATGCAATTCTAATACGTACAACTTAATCAATCAATAATGCATAGGCTAGAATGATTTTGCATACAAAGTTTTCAACAAATTAATTTTTCAGAAAAATTCATCGAAACTCTATTAATATTAAAACGAATCCATCCAAAGGGTTCACAACAATTGAATAAATTAAGCTAGTAACCTTCGAGAATCAAGACATACAAATTATCTCAAGAAAATTACCTAGCCTCTAAAAGGTATATTGGAATTACAATGAACGAAAGAGAACTGAGGCTGACTATGGTGATGATTGCTCAGTAATTTGGCTTCAATGGCTCCCAAAATCGGACTAGTTTCTCAGATTTTACTCTATTTGAAGTTGTATTTCAGTATGAATGAGGTGTGTTGAAGGCTGACCCCAAGCGTCTTATTTATAGGTTTCGTGCAGTGTTGCAACGCTTGGAAATAACGTTGCAATGTTGTGCGTATATTGGAGACCATCAAGGAGGCGTTGCAACGGTGCCTCCAACGCTCAGTTGCCCCGTTCAAGCATTGGGATGCGTTGGAACGCTGGCGATGATCCAACTCCGGAGCATTGTGACACTTGGGGTAGCGTTGCAACGCTGCCCTGTACCTGATACTACTGCCTTCTAGTGTTGAATGAGCATTGGACTTAGGCTTATGAAAAGTGTTGCAACGCTAGAACAGGGCAGAATTTTCCTTTTGCATCTTAGCTCGATTTGGTGCGTTTGACTCCCAATTTTTCCTTCCTTTTTACTTGATTCTTCATCCTTACAACGTACTTAAGACTTGATCGTCCCGAGCAAGATTATAACACCTAGCCATGGAAATTGATAAGAAAATTGTTCACTCCATTCATCGAATCCTTTCTCTAACCTCAACAGTCTTAAGGGTCGCATAATAAATCAAATATCAAATACTCACTCAATCGAGACTTGTTTTAAAAGGTCATTTTTCAATTAAATCCATGTATGAATGAAACACTAAGACACGAAACTTTTTCTTAAATAAAAAAATACCCGAAAAAGTTTTATGCTACTCCCATTTCATCTTCTCTCTACTCTGGCTCAACCATCAGCTCGAGACATACTGTTATTGAATATCAAAGAGCAACACTATCCAGAAGTGCCCAAAACTCACACATACAAAACATAGAGGGCATCGATTTTACTTAAAGGGCTAGCTTTCACACTCAACCGCTGGCACACCAGTTATGCCTAATTTTTTTAGCTTTTTTTTTCACACGCAAGGCTGCTATTTTTTCACTATCTAGTTTTACTCTCAGGCACTAAAAGTTACTCCCAAGCCAATAGGGGGCTTTTCAAGGTGATAACGAAAATTCAAGATGGATAATCCGTTTCTAAGACTTTAAGGGATTTAAAATAGAAAAATTTCCAACCTAAGTTCATTTTACATGGTTCTCATGATTTTTTTTTTTTATAAAAAGCTCAAAATCATGAAAATTACTCCTTTTTAAGAATAAGTAACCCATTGAATGCGTCATCAAATTGTCATTGAAAGGAAACGACAAACAGAATATAGCATTCATCATGACAGAATCAAGACAACAATTCAGATTTTCAATCAAATTATTCAATTACGAAGTATGCTTCGCCCACCCCCAATTTAAGAGCTATGTATTGTCCTCAATGTATATTCAGGCTTTAACTCATGCTAAGGACAATAGGAAAAAGGGGGAAGAAGGAACATAAAATCTCCCCTGGATTTTTTGGCATAAGCATGATCATTTGAAAGCATTCCTCCAAGAGCCAGAATTGTGATTCTCCTGAGAAGAAAAGTAAAGGTAGTAAGTCTCTCTTTAATGAAAAAGAAAATGAAAGAAACAAAACAAAAAAAGAAAAAGAAAAGAAAGCAAATGAAATTCAAATTCCTGGTTGCTTCCAGGCAGCGCAACATTTAACATCTTTTGCTCGACGCTTAGTGATGCGGGCTCAAATGATAGAAGGTGGAGTCAACATGAAGCTTGAGCAAACAGTGTTGACTTCTCCTCCATTGAAAATTTTAAGGCGGTGCCCGTTCACTTTGAATTCCTTCCCCATCTCTAGACTTCTAATTTCCATTGCACCACAAGGAAACAAGTTAATAACCTCAAAGGGACCAAGCCATTTAGATTTTAGTTTACCGGACATAAGTGATAGCTGTGAATTGTAGAGCAATACTTTTTGTCCAACTTGAAATTCCTTCCTCAAGAGACCTTTATCATGTATTAATTTCGACTTTTCTTTGTACATTTTTGAGTTCTCATGGGCTTCTAAGCGTAGTTCCTCCAACTCCTGTAGTTCTAATAATCTCTCTCACCGGCTTGGGCTAGGTTCATATTACATTGCTTGACAGCCCAATATGCTCTATGCTCAATTTCGACCGGTAGATGACACGCCTTGCTGTAGGCAAGCTTAAAAGGTTTTTTTCCAATAGGAGTTTTAAATGCAGTTCTGTAAGCCCAAAGAGCATCATCAAGGTGCGTGCTCCAATCTTTTCTGGTTGGATTGATAGTCTTTTCCAGGAAAATTTTGACCTCACGATTCGATATTTCAGCTTGTCTGTTCATTTGAGGGTGGTACAGAGTGGCAACCCAATGGTGAACTTCATACTTTCTTATGAGTGCCTCGATGGTCCGATTGCAAAAATGAGTACCCTAATCATTAATTATAGCTCGAGGTATGCCAAATCTAGAAAAGATGTTAACTCTTAAGAAACTTGAAACCACGACAGCATTGTTAGTCCTAGTGGGGATTGCCTCAACCCACTTTGAAACATAATCAACTGCCAAAAGAATATACAAGAAACCATATGAAGAAGGAAAGGGGCCCATGAAATCCATACTCCACACATAAAAAATTTCACACATAAGGATAGAATTTAATGGTAACTCATTCCTCCTAGACAAAGATCCTGATCTCTGACATCTCTCACAGGACTTACAGAATGTCAAAACAGTCAGCGAACAGAGAATTCCAAATCAACCCACTATCTAAAACTTTCCTAGCAGTTCTTCTAGGACTAAAATGCCCACCACAGGCTATCTCACGACAGAATGCAAGCACAGATTCAAACTTCTCATCTGGGACACAATCCTAATGATTTGGTCAAAACAAATCTTCCAAAGGTAAGGTGGATCCCAAACAAAATACTTTGAATCACTCCTTAATTTGGCCTTCCTAGAGTTAGGCATGTCATAAGGGAACTTACCAGTGACCAGGAAATCTACCATGTCAGCATACCATAGAGAGAGTGTGGCAATCTAGAATAAAAACTTGTTTGGAAAATCCTCTCATAAGGGCATATGATTCTCTTCTTGTATTATCCTGCTCACATGGTCAACTACCAAATTTTCTACTCCCTTCCTGTCCTTGATAGTCAAATTGAATTCCTGAAGAAGGAGCATCCAATGCACTAGTTGGGATTTTGACTCCTTCTTGATCATCAGGTACCTGAGAGCAGAGTGATCAATAAAGATAGTAACAAGAAAACCAAAAATGTAAGAACGGAATTTATCTAGAGCAAAAACGATAGCCATAAATTCTTTCTCAGTCCTGGTGTAATTAATCTGTGTAGGATTTAGGTTCCTTGACGCGAAGCATATGACGTGACTCTTCTTGTCGACCCTTTGTCTTAGTATCGCTCCTACTACTAAATTGCTATCATCACACATGATCTCGAACGGTATGTCCCATCTTGGAGGTTGTAAAATTGGGGTGGTGGTTAGCTTCTCTTTAAAAGTGTCAAAGGCCTCCTGACACTTTTTGTCAAAATCAAATGGAATGTCCTTCTGAAGCATGTTGATAGCGGTAGTGCCAACTTCGAAAAGTCCTTGATGAAACGCTTGTAGAAACCCGCGCTACCAAGGAAAGAACAAATCTCCTTAACACATGTAGGATAGAGGAGGTTAGCAATAACATCTACCTTAGCCTTATCTACCTCAATCCCCTTTGTAGAAACTAGATGTCCTAAAACAATCCCATGAGAAGCCATAAAATGACATTTTTCATAATTAATACCATGTTAGCCTCAATGCATCGTTTCAATACTAAGCTAAGATTATGCAAGAAATCCTCAAAAGACTCTCTGTAAACCGTAAAATCATTCATAAACACCTCCATGCACTTTTCTATAAAATTGGAAAATATACTCATCATATACCTTTGGACGTACCGGGGGCATTGCAAAGCCCAAATGACATCCTTCTGAAGACATACGTACCATAAATGCAGGTGAACGTGATCTTTTTCCTAGTCTTATTGGGTGATGGGGATTTGGTAGAATTCAGTGAAGACATCAAGAAAACAGAAAAATGGTTTTTCGGCAAGCCATTCCACCATTTGATCCAGAAAAGGTATAGGAAATTGGTCTTTCTTGGTTACCTCGTTGAGCTTTCAGAAATTGATGCACATTCTCCACCCATTTTGTACACGCATCGACACCATCTCCCCTTTATCGTTCTTCACAATTGTCATGTCGGTCTTTTTGGGGACAACATAGATAGGACTTATCCATTTGCTGTCAGGAATTGGGTAAATAATTCCGACTTTATTGAGCTTGATAATTTCTTTAAGAACGACATCTTTCAAGTTGGGGTTGAGCCTTCTGAGGGGTTGGACTGTAGGCTTGGTTCCTTCCTCTAGAGCTATCCTATGCATGCAAAGGGAGGGGCTTACTCCCTTAAGATCATCTAGAGTCCATCCAATGGCCTCCTTGTAAGTCTTCAGAGTTTCAACTAGGGATTCCTCTTGAGCAGGTGTCAACTCCCTGGAGATTACGATTGGAAGGATGTTCCCTTCTGCCAAGTACACATATTTCACATGGCTGGGGAGAGCCTTCAGCTCAGTCCCTTGTACCTGCAAATCAAGAATATCAAAGTCAGAAGAAGGTTCCTCTAAATCAATAACAGAAAGAGATAAATCATGGGAATCATGTGAATCCAGATCAATGCATGGAGCAATCAACAGGTCAGAATTATTATCATCATCATGCAACACAATATCATCTATAAAATCATGCACCTCAATCAAACACAAGGACAAATATTCCTCAGGGAATTTCATAGCATCATATATGTTAAAAGAAACAACTTTCCCGTCAAATTCTACAGATAGACAGCCCTTGTCTACATCTATTTTTGTCTTGGTAGTTTTCATGAAGGGCCTACCTAACAAAATTGTAGAAGATGATGGCGTAGAAATTTTATCCATTTTTAATATATAGAAATCGACTGGGAAAATCAAGTCCTTAACTTACAACAGTACATCCTCAATAATCCCTAAGGGTTGGATATAAGATCTATCAGCTAGTTGGATGCATACAACAGTTTTTTGTAAATCATTCAATTTTAAATCCTCATAAACATGATAGGGCATGACATTAATAGAGGCTCCTAGATCTAGCATGGCATGACAGATGACTCTATTACCAATAATGCAGAGAAAAGTGAACATACTTGGATCTCGACATTTTTCAAGTATATTATGTTTTAGGAGAGTCGATACATTCTTACTTGCCACTACCTTTTCTTTATCTTTACCTGTCATCTTTTTGGTGCACAACTCCTTGAGGAATTTAGCATACCTGGGGATCTACTGGATTGCATTCAAGAGAGGAATGTTTATCTAAACCTTTTTGAACATCTCGATCAACTTCTCGTCCCTATGTTCTTGTTTTGGTCTTGCTAGCTTACAAGGAAACGAAGTTTTAGGAATATACGGTTCAACAAAAGGTGACGAAAGAGTACTTACCTTGGGGGTAGACGGTTTTGCTTCAGAATTACCCTCATTATTCTCAGCTTTTTCATTGGACGTACCAAGTGGAGATAGACTATCTGATGGAAGCTCCTTACCACTTCTTAGCGTGATGGTACTAACGCTGGCGTGGTCTGATTGGGCAGGCAGCTTCTTCAAACCCTTGTTCTCTATTCGGCTCACTGTAGCAGGTAACTGTGTGACCTGAGTCCCTAGATTAGCCATGCTCGCCTTGGTTTCTTACTGATAAGCCTTTGTGTCCTGGGTTAACTAGAGAGAGTCCTTTTTCATCTGCTGGATTTCCTATTGAAATTTAAGGGAGTTATCAGCCAAAGATTTGACGATGTCTTCTAAAGACATACCTGAGGAAGATGACGACGATTAATTGGAATGATTAGAATGTCATGCCCTTATCCCTGGCCTTGACCTCCCCATTTGAGGTTAGGGTGATCACGCCAGCTTGGTTTGTACACTAGGCCATGAGGGTCGTACTTCCTCTGGTAACCCCCAACTGCGTTGACTTGGGCTTGAGGGCATACTTCCGAGGTGTGTCCCACTATCTGCAGGCTCCACAAAGGTTTGACCTGGGAGACTCCTCCTTAGGCCAACTGTGTCACAAGAGAAGTTAAGTTAGAAATTTGAGTTTTTAATTCCTTAACCTCAAAATTACCAACTAAATTAGATTCAGTGGCCCTGGTGCCAAAATTCTGGCTGTTCTCAACCATGCATGATATTGATTCTTAGGCCTCCCTGGGCGTCTTATAAGCAAGAGCACCTCCAGCTGCTGAGTCAATTGAGTTCTTGTCATTGGTAAGAAAACCACTATATAAGTATTGAATCAGTAATCGGTCAAAAATCTAGTGATGGGAGAACTAGCACATTAGCAGTTAAAATGTTCCCAATATTCAGAGACTCACCCACAAACTATTTTATACCATAAATATCCTTTTGTATAGAATGGGCTCTAGAAGCTGTAAATTTTTTTTCAAGAAATTTCTTTTTAAGCTCATTCCAAGTAGTATAACCAATCCTTGGCGTCATCCTGTAGTGAAAAAGAAATTGCCCTAAGGTTTAGTTGCTCTTCTTTGACTCCATGGGGTCTCAAACTTACACAAACCATATGGAAGTCTTTGATGTGTTTGTGGGGTTTCTCCCTTGCATGCCCTCTAAAGGTTGGCAATAGATTGATCAGTCCTAGTTTGAGTTCGAATGGCACCATGGTAGATGGAAATATGATGCACAGAGGCTGCTGGTCCATGTTAGGCTCTGCCAGTTCCCTTAGGGTTTTCTCACAAACTGCCTCTCCTATTGTTGTGTTGTCAGCAACTTTCAGATTTCCTTCTCTGGGATTTCTTCCCTGCGCCTCTTTTGGATTCTCCTCTTCTCTTGGTCAATATTTGCAAGAAAAACAAAATTTGCACTCCGAGAGGAGCGGGTCGTAAACCAAAGGGAAGAAACACAATTTTTTTTTTTTAATAAAAGGAATCCAAAAATTTTCTTAGGCTGATTGTCAAGTCTCCCTAACAACAACGCCAATTTGTTCAGACTCTGAGACTAGCACTGTCGTAACCACCTCTAGCCCGAGCAAAGATAATTTATTTTCACCGATCTAAAACTTGTACCACAAAAGCAACAAAGTTGTAAGATCGAGGTCGAATCCACAGAGAGACTGTTGAATCAACTTAGGACGATTTATGAATTCTACTTAAAGACGGTTTTGATGGATTTATTTTTGTTTTATAAAGTAAATTGACAATCAAACAGAGAAAAGCAAGAGCTAGCACAGAAAAAGGTTGAATCAAATTGAGGGAAAAATCTTGGGATTAGTTTGTATGCTTTTTAATTTCTATCATTAGGTACTAGTTAATTTATCCAATTATGTGAACCCCTCAACCTATTAGAAATTCTAATAGCCCAATTAGCCAATTTTGATAAAAAAAATCCAAACCAACACTAATTCAGTTTAAAACGTTTTCTTCTTAGCAACATACAAGTTAAAAGTGAAAAGCATTAAGAAAGAGTTCAATTGTTGAGACATACTACAAGCCAGAAAGCCATATCTTATAGCATGATTTATTTGGGAAAGATTATACTAGGGCATACATGAGTTTGGCCAGACCCTAAACATGCGATCCTAATTTGTGCAACTTAATCAATCTATGCATAGGCTAGAATGATTTTGCATACAAGAATTTCAACAAATTAGTTTGTCAGAAAAATTCATCGAAGCTCTATAAATATTAAGACGAATCCACCCAAAGGGTTCACAACAATTAAATAAATTAAGCTAGTAACCTTCAAGAATCAAGACATACAAATTATACTAAGAAAATTACCTAGCCTCTAAAAGGTATATTGGTACTACAATGATCGAAAGAGAATCAAGGCTGACTATGGCAACAATTGCTCAACAATTTGACTTCAATGGCTCCCACAATCAGACTAATTTCTCAGATTTTACTCTATTCGGAGTTGTAGTTCAGTATGAACGAGGTGTGTTGAAGGCTGACCCTGATCGTCTTATTTATAGGTTTTGCGCAGTGTTGCAACGCTGCGGTGCACATTGGAGAGCGTCAAGGAGGCGTTGCAACGATGCCTTTAATGCTTAGTTACCCCGCGCATAGCACCAAATCCTGTTAATCGTTGTAGCGTCGCAACGCTCTGAAGGAGCATTGCAATGCTGAGTGTTCTATCCTTCAGTGTTAAAGTTCAAGCGTTGGGATGTGTTGGAACACTGGCAATGATCCAATTCCAGAATGTCGTGATGCTTAGTGCAGCATTGCAATGTTGCCCTGTACCTGATGCTACTGCCTTACAGCGTTGAATGAGTGTTGGATTTAGGCTTATGAAGTGCGTTGCAACGCTAGAACAGGGCATAATTGTCCTTTTGCATCTCATATCGATTTGGTGCATTTGGCTCCCAATTTTTCCTTTATTTTTGCTTGATTCTTCATCCTTGCAATGAATTTACTCCATTGGATCAATTATCCTACAAAATAAGACAAATAAAGCACAAGAATTACCCAAATATGGGAAAGTTAAAGCCATAAACTTAGCTCTTTTTTAGAGCTAACAATATCACACAAAACTCATCTTGTATCTTTGAGTTCTATACGTTTATGTCCATTTTGGTCATGGACAAAATCTTGAATTCATGAGAGCTTTCGAGAACATAAGTCATTTGAAAAGTTCTCGTAGAAGTAACACCACTTCTACTCTCATATAGGTAATATTGATTAAGAGCATCATGTCATTACTCCTTTTGTAAAACAAGATATCAATATAACCCAAAAATAAACAGATCGCACACTCTAAAATATCATAAAATTGGAAGAAACTATAAGTTTCTTAGTGTGTCAATTATGAATTATCCAACTAGTTTGCCTATTGAACCTGGATCTTGAGATCTCCAATCAACTAGGTTAGGTTATCGCCAAATAACTTATTTCATGGGGTTTAGTCCCATTTTCCTCGATGTATATGTGATTGCTCTCTTGACAATCCTTTTGTCAAATGATCTATAATATTTTCTCTTGATTTCACAAAGTAATTCCTCTATTGAATTATGTCTGTGTCTAATATGTAGTGACTTGCCAATATAGACATTATTCTTGGCTCTTATAGAAGCCACTAAATTGTCACAATAAATATATATTGCACTTACAAACTTTGGTCACAATGAAATATCTTCAAGAAAATTTCGACGAAATTCGACTTCTTTTCTTGATTTATCAAGAGCTATAAACTCTAATTCCATAGTAGATCGTGTTATACACGTCTATTTTGAAGATTTCCATGATACAACTACTCCATCTAAGGCAAAAATATACTTATTGGTTGATTTAGTCTCTATGCTATCAGAAATAGGGTTGGCAAAAACACCCGACGGTCCAGGTCCCCACGGGGACCCGCCCTGTTCGGGCCGGGGATGTGGTCAAATCGGGGAATTTATTTAGGGCCCCGTCCAGGGATAGGGCGCGGATGGGGACAGTATCCCGACCCCGACCCCGACCCCGATTAATCCCGAACCCGAATATATATATATATTTTTATCCCCTCCCCAGTCCCCTCTCGCTCTCTGCAATCTGCAACAAAACATCTCTCCCCTCTCATTCTCGCTCATCCCTCCCTCTCACTCTGGCTCATCCTCCCCCTCGCTCTCTGCATCCCTCCCCCTGTCTCTTATACACATCTAGATGTGTATAAGAGACAGATCCTCCCCCTCGCTCTCTGCATCCCTCCCCTCTCGCTCTCGCTCATCCTTCCCCTCTCGCTCTCGCTCATCTTTCCCCTTTCGCTCATCCCTCCCCTCCGTTGAAGTCTGCCACAAATGAGGCCCCGCGGGGATCCCGTTTCCCCGATGGGTAATCCTCGCCCCCGTCCCCGCCTTCAAATGACGGGGACGGGGGTGAGGATAGGGGACAATTTCCTCTACGGGGCCGGGGATGGGGACGCCCCCCCGCCCCGGCCCGGCCCTGTTGCCAACCCTAATCAGAAATCCAATTAGCATCACTAAATCCTTCCAATACATATGGATACTATAATGTAATCCATAGTCTATAGTGTACTTCAAGTACCTTAGAACTCTTACTAACACATTCCAATGATCATGCCCAAGATTGTTGGTGTATCTTACTAACCTTCCTATTGAATAGGCAACATCAGGTCTTGTACAGTTCATTATGTACATTATGATAGAGTAAACATACATGTAACGAAAGAAATAAAAATTAGTAAGCACTTCAATTACACTTAATTTGAGTTTAAAAGCATGCATGAAAACCATTTTCAAAGTAGATGGTTCAAGAATGTTATACATTTGATGAAACTCTTCAAAACCAGCACCTCTCTACGATTGGATCTTCAAAACACTAGTAGACCACCAATTTGATCTTCTCTACTATCCTTTAACTTGGATCATGTGGTGGAAACACTAAATTGAAGTCAATTTAGTGAGAGAACCAAGAGTGTTTGAGAGAGAATATAGAGTTTCTGCAGAATTTAAAAAATTCAGCAATTCATCCATTCAATCTTTGAAATCTGATGTATTTAAGCATCTCCTTCATACAAGCACTAAATGAAGCAGCCATATGACACTTCAATTGACACCATTATAGTGGGATAGGTGTTAATCAATGATTAATCCAACAAAAGTTGGACTAATCCACTAACTTTCATTTTTTTTTCATTTCAATTTCTTTTTAATTTTAATCAAAATTAAAATTAAATTTAACCTATAAATTCAAATTAGAATTTGAATTTTATAAAATTGAAAATGTTTTATTTAAATAATTCATTAAACAAATTTAATTAATTAATTAATTAGTAATTTAATATCAAATATTAAATTAATTAAACATCCATTTGATTCATGAATCCTATTCATGTTAATTAATATTTAAATCAACATTTAAATATTTTAATCTCTCCAATTACGTTTAGTTTTGATAAATTTGAACGTTTAATTATATCAAATATAATTAACCATACCCTAAATTGAATTTGAATACTTCAAATTCAAAACCTTAGATTTTGAACATTTCAAATTCGCTCAATTCACTTATCCAATGAGTAATTTTACGAGGTAGTAGAGTGACCTTATAGACCTACATATCATGAACTCTAATGATTTGAGATTAATTGGATAAACTCTTTAGACCAAATTAATCAATATTTGTTAATTATCGAGACATACCACTATAACTCTATATTTGCACTCTCCTCACTGTAGATATATTTATGTCCACTTTAACCATAGTCAGTGTGTCGACCCTTCACAGGTTGTTCGTATTTACAGTTAGGTCAAAATTACCATTTTACTTCTGTAAATACGTTTTGCTTCTTAAGCTCCCACTGATCCTCTATTGAATAATTGGTTTATAGTTCAACTAATAAACCATATCCCTCTTGGCCATGAGAGAGAGAGAGAGAGGGGGGGGGGCTTTGTTCAAAACCAGGAGTCAGTAATTAAGGGAACAACCTATCTATTAATCCTAAATTGGGCAAGATTGAATTTCATATTGTAGGACTATGTCTCCAGCTATCTATCCGATCTTATCCCCAAAATGGGAGGCTTATTAAGCAATGTTGTTGAACTACTCTCACCTATGCAGATCAAAAGATAATCCCGAATAAACAGGAGTTCATAGTTAGCTTAGGATTAAGATCAAGTTATCCTAGGTCATCGAATTTGAAATAGTCAGTTTTAACAGTAAACGGTCCTTATAAAGAAAAATGACTATTTCGTGGTTCGACCTTATGCAAACATTTTCATAGGATGCCCCCACTCACATGTCTCCACATGAATGATTTTGGGAACACATTATTTGTATCAGTATACAAAGTGGGCCGCATCCAATAGTGTCGCCAAGATGAGGTACCCAATCTCATCCATATACTTATAGATCATTTTGGTTATATACTAAAACTTGATCCACTTTTATGTTTCCACATAAAGTTAAAGTATTCATATTATAACCATGGATTCATTTATTAGATTTTTATAACAGAATGCAATATCAATGATATTTTATTGAATGAACAACTAAATAATACTTTTATTGATAAATAAAATATGTTTCCAATATTTACAAACTGCGAGTTTTGGGACATTCTTAATACATTAAGCTACCAATAACTCTAGTATATTCTAGAGGAGACACACCTTCATCATTGTTTTTCTTCAACTTACTATTTGGATCAAATGGAATAATAACTGGCTTACTCTCAAAATGATAAAAATTTCTCAGCACTTTCTCTATACAGTGAGATTGAGAAAGTATGCATCCACTTTGATTTCTTATTATTCTAATTCTAAGGATAACATCAACAAGACCAAAGTCTTTCATATCAATGTTTGATTTTAACATCCTTTTAGTGGAATCAATCACACTTCTATTTGTGCTAATTATTAACATATCATCCACATATAAGCAAATAATTATTGGGTTAAATGTCTTAACCTCGTAGTTTGTAAAGTTTAAACATATTTCTATTTACAATAAAAATGTTATTGAGATTGTTTCAATAAAGTTGTTATTGAACATATAAATTGCATTTATAGATTCCTAAATCCAATAAACTAACAAACCCATGACTATAACATGAATACTTAAACTTTATGTAGAGACATAAAAGAGGATCAAGTTTGAGTATATATAGCCAAAATGGTCTATAAGTATATGGATGGAGTTGGGTACCTTATCATGGGGACATTATGAATGCAACCCACTTTGTATATTAATACAAACGATATGATCCCAAAGTCATTCATGTGGAGACATGCGAGTGGGGGCATTCTATGCAAAAGATGTCTGCATAAGATTGAACCACGAAATAATCACTTTTCTTTATGATGACCGTTTACCGTCAAAACTGACCATTTCAATTTGATGACCTAAGGTAACTTGATCTCAATATTGAGCTAATTATAAACTCCTATTTATTTGAGATTATCCTTTAATTGGCATTTGTGAAAGTGACTCGACATCGCCACTCAATAAACCTCCCATTTTAGGGGTAAGACCGGATAGATAGCTAGGGACATAGTCCTGCAATATGAAATTCACTCATACTTGTTTTAAGGTTAGTATATAGGTATTCCCTTCACAACTGATTTCTGGTCTTGAACAAAGGGGCCCCGCCCTCTCTATGACTAAGAGGGACTCGGTTTATTGGTAGGACCATAAACTAATTGTTCATTAAAGAATTAGTTGAGACTTAAGGAATAAGATGTATTGTAGGGGTAAAACGACAATTTTCAACTAGTTATAAATATGAATAACCTGTGAAGGATCGACTTACTGATTATGGTTAAATTAAGTGAATAAAAATATATCTACAGTGAGGAGAGTGCAACTACTGAGCTATAGTGGAGTGTCTCGATAGTTAACGAATATTGATTAATTCGGTTTAAAGAGTTCAGCCAATTAATCTCAAATCGTTGGAGCTCATGATCTGTAGATCCATTAGGTCTATCTACCAGCTCGTAAAAGGATTAAATCTTATAATAGTGTGTTGAGAGACTTTGAAATGTTCAAATTCAATTTAGGGTTTGTATTATTATATTCGATATAATTAAACGTTTGATTAACAAATTAAATAGATTTGGAGAGTTTAAAATATTTAAATGAGATTTAAATATTAATTGTATAAATAAGAATTCATGTTTTGGATTAGGTATTTATTAATTTAATATTTGATATTAAATTATGAAATTAATTAATTATTTATTTATTTATTTATTTAAAATAAAGTATTTTAAATAAATTTGAATATGAAAATATCAAATTCAGAAATAATTTTCTCTTTAATTTAATTTTATTTTATTAGAAAATTAAATTAATTAAAAGAAAAATTGTTTGGAAAAATTGAAGTGAGATTTTCTCACTTTTTCCATTTTATCTCCACATAATAGACTTTATTAGTGGAAGTTTGAGTTCTCTCTTCAACTCTCAAAATCCTCCCAGAACTCTCTCAATTTGATCTCACAATCCAATCTAAGGCATGAGAATAGTAGAGAAAATCCTTGTGGTAGTTTAAAACAAGTTGTTGAAGAGAATTCACGGGTAGATTGCAGCAATTTGAGATTCACCAAAGGTTGTATTCTTGAAACCCTACTTCTGTTATTATCACGAACATGCTTACTTGGTTGCTAAAATTGCTGGAATTAGAGTGCTTAAGATCCAAATTGCTTCAACTTGTTGATTGTCAACACCAACAACAGTGACATACTCTTGATCTATGGCTTTAACATAGACACATTTATTATACTCATTTATCTTAAATTCATTTGATAACATAGTGTGATCAAACTTTTAATGTCATTGTTTGGGTGCTTGTTTCAACCCATAAAAAGACTTGACAAGTTTATAAACTTTGTCTTCAAGTCCTTTAACAATAAACCCTTCAGGTTGTTCCATATAAATTTCTTCATCCAAACTTCTATTTTAAAATGTAGTTGTTACATCCATTTGGTGCGTTTCCAAATTTTGTAAAGATGCTATTGCAATTAACATCCTTATAGATGTAATCCTCATCACTGGAGAATAGGTATCGAAGAAATCTAGTCCTTTTTTTCGATGAAAGGCTTTAGATACCTACCGAGCTTTGTGCTTATCAATGGTGTCGTTAGTCTTTAGCTTTCTCTTAAAAATCTATTTATTCCCAGTTGGTTTACTTCCAGGAGGTAAACAAACCAATACCCATGTATTGTTTTATAAAATGGACTATAGCTCACTATTGACAACTTCTTTCGAATAAGGGGCATTAGGAAATGATACAACTTCTTGAAAAGTCTGAGGCTCACCTTCTATCATATACGTTATGAAATCAAATCCAAAAGAAGTAGCTTTCTTAACCCTTTTGTTTCTTCTAGGTTCAGACTCAATATTCTGATCGTCTTGGCTTTTTGGAGAGCTATCCTTGTTAATTCTTTTGGCACCAATAATTTTGTGTTCTTCTTCCTTTAAAGGAAATATATCCTCAAAGAATTCATCTTCAATAGATTGCATACGCTATAAAGACACAATCAATTGTCTTAGGTCCAAACTTGGTCCTTTTTGGTGAAGGAACCTCTACCTTTGCCAAACACCCTTACACTTTCAATATTTTATATGAGGGTAACTTTTTATCCCACACTTCATAAAGTGACTTGTTAGTCTTCTTACACGGAATTCTATTTGGTATAAAATTTACTGTCAGCAAAGCTTCCCCGCACAAATTGTGAGGTAAACATGAACTATTTAACATGCAATTAACCACGTCCTTTAAAGTTTGATTATTTCTTTCAACTACACCATTTTGTTATGGTGTACAAGGTTTTGTAGTTTGATGGATTATACCATTAACTTCACAAAACTTATGAAGAGATGATGATTCATATTCACCACCTCAATTTGATCTAAGCACCTTTACTTTCTTCTCAAGTTGATTTTCAACTTCTACCTTATATGTTTTTAAAACATTAAAGGTTTCATCTTTACTATGTAATAAATATATAGCCATTTTACTACAATCATCAATGAATGTGACAAAGTCTCTTTTACCACCTCGTATGAAAGTACTTTTCATGTCACATACATCACTATAAATTAAATCAAGTAACTCATTACTTCTTTCCACATATCAAAATGACTTTCTAGTAAACTTTGATTAACACAAACTTCACATTTGTGTCTATTATCAATGTTAAAATTTGGCAATAGTCCTAAACTTACCATTTCATTTAAAGAACGGTAGTTGACATGCCCTGATCTAGAATACCAAACATCACACAACTCAATAATACAAGTAGAAGAGTTGATACTATTATGATTCTTTGGAATTTGTGCCAGTATATTCAATTTGAACATGCCATCACATACCCCCATTTGTCAGTATAAATTTATCTGACTCGAATACAAACTTGAACCCATTTTTATTAAGTAGAGTTCATGACACTAGATTCTTTTAAATCTTTGGCACATACCACATATCATTGAGGGTAAGTATTTTTTTGGAAGTCCATTTCAATAGGACATTTCACTTGTCTTCCATAGAGGCAGTTGAAATATTCCCATGTACAACTTATCACTGCCATCTTGTTTTTCATATGTAACGAACAATGACTTGTCCTTACAAATGTGCCTGGTAGCACCAGTATCAATCCACCAATATTTGGTGTCGAAAGCCATATTTACCTCAGAAATGATGGCAACTAGATTGTCATTCTCCATGACATTGGCTTGATTGTTGGAACTTTATCCTTTATTGTATTTTCACATTGCAGCGGTATGACCACTCTTACCATGAACTCAACAATTCCTTGAATGCACTTGCTATCATCATTTCTTAACCCATGATTCACATTTTTGTTCTTGAAATTTTGCTTCTTGGGTTTATGTTTTGAAGCTTCGGCAATGTGAGCCTTGGCTTCAACTTCTAGTGGAGTTTTATTTCCTTATTTGTTATCCTCTTCTATATGGAGTTTTACCACAAGATTCTCCATGGATAACTCTTTTCGCTTATGTTTGAGATAACAGATGAAGCCCTTCAAGGAAGGAGGTAACTTCTCAACCACGACAACAACTTGGAATGGCTCACTGATGTCCAATCCTTCACTTTGCAAATCACTTATGATAATTTGCAATGCTTTCATCTGATTGACAAGCAACTTGACATCAATCATATTGTTATCTAAGAATTTTCCCACGAGGAATTACTTAGTACTAGTATCTTCTAGCTTGTACTTCTTGTCTAATGTCTCCCACAATAGTTTTTTTTTTTTTTTTTTTTTAGAATTGCAATAAACATTATACAAAGTGTCCTCAAGACCACTAAGTATATAATTACGACACAAGAAGTCTGAATTCATCCATGCTTGTTTCATAACTTCCGTTTTAGGAGTTATAGCTTCTGGTGGAATAATTCTGCAATATTCCTTCAAAACATGAGCAAGATTCAATGTGGTGAAGTAGAAGATCATCTTCTGTTGCCATCTCTTAAAGTTGTCTCCCTTGAACTTCTCTATTTTTCAGCATGAGGTTTGACAATGGGTGATCCCATCATGGCAGAAGTAGCGACATTGGTGGAGGAATTTGCAGCCATCAGTTCAAATATACTAATTGTCTTCAGATTCTTAGGGGAAAATGGTATATATAGAACTGAATACACTAGATTACACCTCAATTACTAGGAACAATACACTCAACGAATAATATCCAAACTCAAATGAAAGCAAGATGGTGTAGCAAAGCTTAGATATAAAAAATAACCAATGACTTGAAAGATCCTCAAAACTTTTTGAAACTTCACAACAGAGTCGAAGCATGCTTCTGGTAAGTACTGTCCTGAAGACAATTATTCGCTTTGCACGGGTTGTAAGCAAACTACAACGATTGTCTCAACATGATACAACGACTAACTCTAGTATAACTGTAACCTCGAACTATTCGGGTCTAACAGAACTCTTAGATACTTGCTCTCAACACAACTCAACTCAAGAACAATAGAAAGAAATAAAAAAAGAAAAGAAAAGAACTCTTCACTTTGGAATGATATGCTACAAATGAAGAACAAAACTTTTATTTATAGGCTAGCAACTTAGTAACTCTCCAAAATACAAAATAAAATCAAATAAATACGACAATTGAAACATTTGTCAATTTTAACTCAATTGAGTTGTTACTTGATAAAAATCAAACATAACTCATTCAAATTGAAAAAACTACAAATTTAAATTTCATACATATAAAATATGTACATGAAACATAATTTTAATTTGAAGTTTCAATCAATTTTAAAAGTTTCTAAACAATGAATTTAATCTACACAATTAAGTCCAATTTTATGTTTCAATATTCAATTTTAAAACTTTTGGAACTTTTTGCTATAAAGTGTAAATATTTTTTTTATATTTAAAAAGACCCCATATATATATATATATATATCCAACAACATTATCATTAAATAATTTTACAAAATTAACTTTATCTATATTTTTTTCACTTCTCTCCTCTCATCCCTTCAATTTCTTTCTTGTTTTTTTTTTCCCCTTATTTCTTCCTCTTTAGCGCAACTAGGGGTGTTTGTGGGTTGGTTTGGGTTAGTTAGGTCATATATTTATTTTTTTGTTTTAAAACAAGTTAAATGTTAATATGTAAAAATGTTATTTAATTATCTGTAAGATTGATTACTCAATTTCAATTTATCTTATAAAGAATGTCTTTCCAAAGTGCTAAAAATTTATTTTAGAAGTTTTTTGGAGAACAAATTAACCATAATTATGAAAATAAAATAAAATGAAACAAAATAAATATATGTAAAAATAATTGTATCATAAGTAAAACAACATACTTTTTAAAATTATTAATAAGTTTGGGTTGGTTCAGGTTATTTTAGTGAACCCATAAACCAACACAATCCATTAAATTTTCATTTATTTGAATCCAACTCACCTCATTTCCACACACCAGCTCTGACAAGTCCACAGAAGCAGTTCTGGTCGTCTTCTTCTTCTCTCCCTCTATTTAGTTTGTGTTGTAGAGCGAGAGCGCGAAAGTGCAAGAAAATGAGAGAGGAGAGTGATCTGTGAGAGAAGAAAGGGAGCGAGAAAGCAAGGAAGACCATTCCCCGTGCGCAAGAGTTTCGCTTGGGTAATTTCACCTGAATTTGACGTCAACAATGGCCAAAAAATCTTATTTTCAAAAAGTGGGGTGAATCTTATTTTCTCCTCTAAATTGAGTCATCAATACAAAACTCCAATTTTATTACATTAAACTATCATCATTTTATTTTAGTTTAAAAAAGGGAAAAAAACTCGAGTCATTTTCTTAAAATAAATACAAATATTAGCTTTTAAAAAATAACGACAAACTATCTTTTTAGTTCCCAAGTTTTGAAGAATATGTGTTTTGATCATTGAGGTTTCAAAATGTAACTTTTTAGTCTTTGAGTTTTTTTAGAATAGATGCGCTTAGTTCCTATGTTTTTCGAAATATACCATTTTGATCTCCAAGTTTTTATGAATAAGTTTAAAAGGTCCCTTAACTAATTTTTATTTTCATTCTATATAATTATATAAGATTTTTAATTTCAAAAATATTTTTTCAAATAATTTTAGAGAGAAAAGTTAATTTTAAAAAAATACCTTTCCTAATTTAAAATAAAAATAATAATTGCTCTAGTGACCTTTAAAACCCATTTTTAAAAACTCATGGACTAAAAAGGTATATTTTGAAAACTTAAGGTCAAATGTAACCATTATAAAAGACTTGGGGACTTAAAAAACATATGTTTTGAAAACTTAGGGACTTCAAAATTTGGAGACTAGGAAGGCAATTTTGCCAAATAATAATAAATATAGATATTATTTTTTCAATAAGCAAGTGTTTTCTTTTTTGTTAAATAACTTTTGGTTAAGGTATTATAGGTTTTATTCCATTTTGATATTTGTATTTCCAATATATCATAGAATAATTGCAATCGGTAGCACTTTTAAGGAGAATAATTAAGTGTGTAACAATATTTTAAAAAATTATAAATATAGCAAAATCTAAATATATTAGTGGTAGACTCTATTGTTAATGGACTCCTACTAGCAGTATGTCTATCACTGATAGACCCTGAAAGTTGGATTTAAATTTTATTATATCTACAGATTCTTTTGGATTGTGCTATATCCATTTTTTTCCTTTTGAGAAAATATATATTCATGCTTTTTGCCTGATTGCTATATTTACAATGTCCATAAATATTAAGTTTAAACACCCTTAGGTCGACCTAAAAAGTGAAGACCCCAAAACTCAATTAAAACCCTAGTCCAAGGGTCTAAGACATTGTTTGGACTTGAATCGAGCCGACTTAACCTTCAATAGCTCATAGTCCAATTCTTAGGCTTAGCTCATTTGATCAAAGTTTGAGTTGAGCTTTGATTTGGCTTAAGTTGACCAATTGAATTAGTCCATTGAATATTAATCATTTAATTATTTAAAAATATTTAGATTTTAGATTTTCTTTATAAAATATCATTAAAATTATGTTACTTTATATTTTTTTTATAAAGTTTTTAATATTATAAAATTTCATTTATTAATAAATTTTCTTTAATAAAATCAAGAACGCATTGTGTAAGGCCAACGTTAGAGGTTTGAGTCTCCCACCAGTCAAAACCAAATCGAATTGACGGTATTTATATTCAAATCAAGAACATCAACAAGTAACTGAATCAAATAAAACTATTCCATTGGTTTTGTCTTTATTGGACATCGGTTTGGTTTTCTTCTTTATAAAAGTGATCAATTTGGTTTGCTTTTTTATTGCCCCAAACCCAAAAAATTGAACTGACCTTCACCCTAGTCTTTATACTTTCAATAAATCTCAAATTTAATCATTCAAAATTAACTTTTATCAAAATTGGTTAAATAATAATTCGATTTTAGGTAAGAAAATGCACTATGCACTTGTACCTTGACAATTCGTTTTGGTAATTTCAACAAACCAACATGTTTTTCTACTTCTAAATCCAGTTCAAGAGAAAAGGCACAAAATACTCAGACAACCCTCTTATAAATACATCATTATAACTCCATTGAAGATAAACTCATTATGATTTTGTAAATTTATATATATATATATAACTTAAACTTTGGAGCATGTGTGGCAAGCACAACACTAGAGTACAACTCTTTATCTTTTCCAAGTTGTATCATCTCAGGTCATCTCATTTTGATCACATCTTATCGGTCACTTCATCTCGAGAAATTTCATTCGAGTTACCTCATCATGATCATCTCATCTTAGGTCACTCATTTGGATCAACTTGTTCTAGTTCACCTTATCCGTGTTGGAAAAAACTTCTCACTTCTACCGCAAGAAAAAATAATAGAGAAATTAAAAAAAAACAATAAAAATTGAGAACACAAGAATTTATGTGGAAAACTCTAAACTTGAAAAAAAAAAAAAAAAAACCACAACCCATCAGAAAGAAATTCACTATGTGAAAAATTGGTACAATCACACAGAACAATTCTCTCTCTTGATATCACTCTCTCAAAGCTTTTGATTGTAGGATATATATATATATAATGAAAAAAGCAAAACAATTGAATATTGAAATACAAAAATAGATTTAATTATGCAGATTAAATTCTTTGTTAAAAAATTTCAAATTGGATTGAAATTTTAAATTAAGATGATGTTTAATATATAAATTTAACATGTATGAAAGTTAAATTTGTAGTTTCTTCAATTTGAATTGATCAAGTAATAATTTAATTGAGTTAAATTTGACAAATGTTTTATTTTTTAATTTATTTGATTTTATTTTGTATTTTGAAGAGTTATTAAATTGCTAGCTTATAAATAGTAACTTGGATCTTCATTTGGAGGATCCCACTTCAAATTGAAGAGTTCTCTCATTTCTCTCTTTATTTCTTTGGTTCTTAAGTTGAGTTAAGAACAAATACCCAAAAGTTCTGCCAGATCCGAGTAGTTCAAGATTGCAATTCTAGCGGAGTTAATCATTGTATCTTGTCGAGATGATTATTGTAGTCTGCTTACGGCCCGTACAGAGGGAATAATTGTCTTCAGGACAACGCTTACCAGAAACGTGTCTCAATTATATTTTCAGTCTCCAAAGGTTTTGAGGGTCTTTTAAGCCTTTGATTATCTTTGTATCTAAGTCTTGTTACATCATTTGGCTTATGTTTGAGTCTAAATATTATATATTCAGTGTACTGATTTTGTTGAGGTGTAATCAGTTTGCTAGTATATTCAGTTCATATATATTCATTTCCCTAACATTAACTACTCACACCTTTTTCTCACTTTTAAACTAGAGAATACAAAAGGAAGTTAGTTAGTGTTTGCACACTAAGCTTCAACTGTTTCTAATCGAGACGACTGAAAACTAAGGGCTGTAGGGATCCTAATCTCGAGTGGAAGCGTGAGAATGCCTTGCATTCAGTTTTTCCATTTTTAAAGAAACTAAAACATAATAGAATAGGATAAACATCATACTTAGCATGCATTATAAAGGGAGAAACAAAAAGATGAACGATTCTTACCTTCGTAGATTCCTAAACTTCTTGAAATTCCTTTTGTTCTTCACAAGAATGTCTTCTCAATGATCATCGACAATACCACAAGAATAACCTTGTTATTCTCTAGGATTTTAAGAGTTGGATGAATGGTCTCCAACCCTTGGAAGAGAAAGAGGTAAGAGATTATAGAGAAAATGTAGATGGGAATTCTTTTAGAGGCTAAGGTATATTTTCTCAAAATCAATTATTGCCCAAATGAATGCTTGCCCTAAATGGGCTAATAAGATGAATTTATATGGAGAAGGGTTTTACCCTTTCAACAAGTATTTCCCTTTTTACCCTTGATGTCAATTAATTAAATAATCTTTATTTAATTAATTGACACATTAATTAAATAACCATATATTAAATGTAATTTAGTATATAGTTAATTAATTAAAATATAAACATCACATGTTTATATACTTCCACCTCTCTAATATTATAATAAATTAAATTTTCATGAATCTAATTCAGATGAATTAAATATTTGAATCTAATTCAAATATTTATCTCTAACATTATTTGAATTGTAGATCACATCTATAATTAGTTACATATTAATCACATTAATATACAATTTTCTCAATTGATTTGAACAATTTAGATCATTCCTCATTAATATCTTTTAGTGAGCTAACAAGGGGACCTGGTGGACCTACAAATCAGAAGCTCCAACGATGTGAGATTAATTGGCTAAAGTCATTAAGCAAATTAATTAATATTCGTTAATTATAGATACACTCCACTAAAGATCCACAACAACACTCTTTTTACTGCAGATATATTTGTGTCTATGTATATAGACCAATACCAGTAAGTTAGTCCTTCACTAGTGTTCGTAACACCAACTGGGTCAAATTTTCGTTTTACCCTTGGGTTACCTCTGTATTCTTAAGTACCAGTGCTCTTCTAACAAAACACTTGTTTATGGTATAACTATTAAACAGAAACCCCTCTTGGGCCAATGAGAGGGTAGGGCCCTTTGTTTAAGGCCCGGAGATACCACTTAAGGGAACACTCATTTGCTTACCCTAAAATCGGGAATGAGTGAATTCCATCTTGTATTATTATGTTCCCAACTCCTCGTTTGGTCTTGTCTCCAAAATGGTAGATTTATTGAGTTGACAAACTGATCACTCTCACTCATGCAAATCAAAGGACAATCATTCGTGAACAGGAGTTCATGATACACTCAGGATTAAGACTAAGTTAGGTCATCTTATTGAAATAGAAACCTGACTAGTCAACGGTGTTACATGTAGTAGTTATTATTTCCCGGTCCGATCTTATGCAAACTCATTGCATATGATACATTCACTCACATGTCAACTACACGAACACATTGGATCATTGTGTTTGTATTAAATCAAAATGGGTCGTATCCATGGTGTCATCAGGATAAGGTTTCCAACCTTATCCTTATACTGTAGACCCTTTAGGTTGTATTTTGAACATTGATCCCTGTAGGTCTCCACATACTATTAAAGACTCATGAGACAACATTGGATGTTAGTTTATTGGATTTAGGATTATTAAGACAAAATAGAATACAACACAATCAATAGCATTTATTGAAATAACATCGACAACTCTTTATTGATGATGGTCAATTAATTACATTTACTATCAACCAGTTTTAGGGTATAAATGTTGGGTTTTATGCTCTAAAACTCGTGATAGTAAGTGTTATTAATTGATCGTCATTAATAAAGAATTATGGATGTTAATTCAATAAATGTTAAGCTAAACTAGAAAACAACTTATATGTGTTAAGACCAACTGAATTAAAAGCACTTTCAAATCATGAGATGTTTAAACCTGCAAATACTCAAGCAAAAAGGCAAAGAATTTCTCCAAGTAACAATGATACATATCTTTGGCATTTGAGATTAGACATAAATCTCGAAAGGATCGGGAGATTGGTAAATAATGGACTTCTAAGCAAGTTAGAAGATGATTCATTACCTCCATGTGAATCCTGTCTCAAAGTAAAAATGACTAAAAGACCTTTTAGTACAAAAGGTTATAGAGCCAAAGAGCCATTAGAGCTCATACATTCGGATATTTGTGGTCCAATGAACGTAAAGACTAGATGATGGTACAAATACCTCATTTTTTTCATAGATGATTATTCGAGGTAAACTTATATCTAATCGAACATAAGTCTGAAGGCTTTGAAAAGTTCAAAGAGAATAAGGTTGAAGTTGAAAACCTATTAGGTAAAACAATTAAAACACTTCGATCTGATCGGGGTAGAGAGTACATGGATTTATAATTCCAGGACTATATGATAGAACATGGAATTCAATCCTAACTCTCAGCACCTGGTACACTTCAGTAGAACGGTGTATCAAAAAGGATAAATAGAACCTTATTAGATATGGTTCGTTCTATAATGAGCTATGTGTAAGAGTTAAACAACATGCAGCGGAAGTATCAAGGATCCATAAGTATTCTAATTCACTAATTTTGGCAAAAACTAATGCATGATCTTCTTAAAAAGTGGGTTTTCAGAATATACCTTTGATGAACTCTCCAAGAAAACGTTTGTACAGCTGCTGTCTTCACTTGATATCACCATGAACCAGCTCAAAGCCTTCCCTACTATGCTCTTGGAGATTTAGGCAGAGTTGGGGGACTCAAGAATAGCATGAAGATATGAAGAAGCAAGAGAAGCTCACAGCAGCCAATTGAAGAAGACAGTTTCTTCTTCACAAAATTTTTTCTCTCAAAATTTTGCATTCATCCTTTTCCAACAACTCCAATCTTCTTTATATATATTAGATGAACATGCAAAGAGATGGAGTGCATGGCTTGCAACTCATGCTTAGAGAATCAAAGTAGAGAGGATAATGGCTTTTGTGTGAGCATAAAGATGATGGTAACGGAGAAAATTCATTTTCCATTTTGTGCAACCATGCAAAACGTTTTTCCATTTTCTTTTTTAAAACAAAAAATAATTTAAAACCATTTGAATTAAAAAATTTATTTTCTTAAATTAATTTAATATCAAATATTAAATTAATTTTTTCACAATAATCATCTTCATATATTTAAATCATATTTAAATATTTATTCCCTTGTTCCGTTTAATTTGAACGTTTCAAATTAATTTCTCAAGCTACCCTAAAGCTTATCCATTTACGAGCTAGAAGGGGGACCTCGCGGACCTACAGATCATGGGCTCCAACAATTCGAGATTAATTGGCTAAACTCATTAGATCGATCTAACTCCCATTCGTGAACTAATGGGTGATTCCACTAAAGTCCATAGCTGAACTCCCCTCATTGTAGATATATTATGTCTACTCGATATAGCCATGATTAGTAAGTTAACCTTTCAAGGTTGCTTGTAATAACGGTTGGGTCGAATCTCTATTTTACCTCCCAAATTACCTCTTATTCCTTAAGTTATGTGATCCAATCAACAAATCGAATCCCTCTCGGGCTAATGAGAAGGTGAGGCCACTTGTTCAAGACCCAGAATCAGCACTTGAAAGGAATAACCTCTCTACTAACCTTAATTGGGTATGAGTGAATTCCCTCTTGCACCCTATGTGATGGAACTCGAGACATACGCAGCGGAATTAGGATCTAATTACACTCTAATTGCACTTAAATTAAAGGAAATAAGTATGCATCATGAAGGAAAAAACAATGGATTAAAAAGTGTAGGATACTACCTTTGAAGCCCTCGAAAACCGCTTCTCCTCGTTGAATCTCGACCCGAACTCTTTCGGACCACCACTAGAGTTGACCTACTATCCTCTGGATTCAGAATCGAGTTGTGGGACCCGGTGGATGAAGAGAACCAAGAGAGAGAAAAGAGATGGAAAATAAGATAAATTTGAGTTTGGGTTTTTATTTCACTCAAAGAACATAGGATTTTCCAGCCCAAATTTAGAGCACCCTTTTTCTAAAATGGCAAAAGTCTTTTAACTAAATTGAAGAGTCCAATTTATAGAAAAAAGACATGCAACAATTGCATGAAAAATCTTCACAAAAACCCAACACCTAGAATCCACTCACTTAGTGGGCTTAATTTCTCCACTATAAGCCAACATCTAGCCCACTATTTTTTTAGTGGAATTATCCAATAAAAGTTTGGTTTTTTCCACTAACTATAGTCAAAGGGCAAAATAGTCATTTGGTCAAAGTCAAACTTTGACCAAAAAGTCAACATTTTGACTTTTTATGATTTTTTCCGTGTTAACTAATTTTGACCTCCCAAGCATGAATCCGTATTCATTTTCTCGAAATTCAAATCACATTTGAGTATAAGGTCGGTCAAAGTTTTGACTTTTCAAAGTCAAAAATCAACTCTTTGACTTTTTACAACTTTGACCATTTCCATCATTTTCGAGCTTCCGAATATGAACGTATTCATATTCTTGATATTTAAATCACATTTAAATATTAAAGTTGTATCTCTAAGCTAAAAAAATATTTAAATCACATTTAAATATTAAAGTTGTATCTCTAAGCTAAAAAAGACCCAACCACTATATCACATATACTTGTCGATTTCTCTCTCTCTACCTAATTCGAACAATTCAAATTATTCTATCATACTGTTCTAAGTTTATTCCATATGAGCTAGTAAGGGAACCTAATGGACCTATAGATCATGGGCTCCAACGATCCAAGATTAGCTAGCTAAACTCTTTAGACGGAGCTAATCAACATTCGTTAACTAACGGGTCATTCCACTAAAGTCCCGTAGTTGCACTCCCCTCACTATAGATATATTTGTGTCCATTTGATATAACCACGATGAGTAAGTTAATCCTTCACAGGTTATTCGTAATCTCGGCTGGGTCATAAAAACCATTTTACCCCCAAGATTACATCTTGTTCCTTCAGTTCCACTGATCCTCTAATGAACAATTGGTTTAAGGTCCAACCTATAAACCGAATCCCTGTCGGGCCAAGGAGAGGGTGGGGCCCCTTGTTCAAGACCTGGATTCAGTACTAAAGGGAACAACCTATCTACTGTTCCCATAACGGGTAGGAGTGAATTCCGTCTTGCACCCTATGTTCCCAACTATCTTGAGCTGCCCTCACCCTGTCTCTTATACACATCTAGATGTGTATAAGAGACAGCCTATCTACTGTTCCCATAACGGGTAGGAGTGAATTCCGTCTTGCACCCTATGTTCCCAACTATCCGCCCGATTTTACCCCTGAAATGGGAGGCTTATTGGGCCAGCGATATTGAGCTGCCCTCACCTATGCAGATCTAAGGATAATTCTGAGTGAATAGGAGTTCGTAGTTAGCTCAGGATTAAGATTAAGTTACCCAGGTCATCAATTAACGAAATAGTCAATTTTATACATAAAACGGTATTTAGAACGTAAAAAGTGACTATTTCATGGTTTAGTCTTATGTAAACTCTTTATATAGGATACCCCCACTCACATATCTCTATATGAACGATTCAGAATCATATCGTTTGTACTATCTACAAAGTGGGCCGCATCTATAGTGTCCCCATAATGAGGCGCCCAACCTTATTCATATACTATAGACCATTTTGGCTATATATTTGAACTTGATCCACATTTATATCACTACATAAAGTTCAAATTACATTAAATAGCCTCGAAACCTTAGTTTATTGGATTCAAGATTACAATTTCAATAACAACTTTATCGAAAAACAAAATAAAATATATTTATTAATTTACAAACTACGAGTTTTAGGACATAAAATCCAACACTATATTCCTAGCTATTCATCCAGTCTTATCCCAAAAATGGTAAGCTTATTGAGCAGAGGCAATTGATCTACTCTCACTGTTTGCAAATCAAAGGATAATCCCGAACAAACAGAAATTATAGTTAGCTCAAGATTAAAGTTAAGTTACCTAGGTCATCGTTTTGAAATAGTTAGTCTTAAACAGTAAACAATGTTATAAAGTAAGAGTGATAGGATTCGTGGTCCGATCTTGCACAAAACTCATTTGTATAGGACACCCCCAGTCTTCATGTCTCAACATGCACGAATTAGGATCACTTCGTATGTAGCACTTTACAACTCTTGGTAACAACTACAGAGTAGGCCGCATCCAATAGTGTTACCATAATGAGGTACCCAACCTTATTCATATACTATAGATCATTTTGACTATTTACTCGAACCTAATCCACTTTTATGTCTCCACATAAAGTTCAAGTACACATATAATAGTCAAAGGACTTAGGTTTATTAGATTTCTAAAAAAACAATATATTCAACAACAACTTATTGAATTCTCAGAATAAGTTCTAATATTCAACCACATGAATGATCAGGATCAAATCATTTGTAGCACTTTATAGTAATTATAACTTCTACAAAGCGGGTCATACTCGTAGTGTCACCAGGATAAGGTATCCAGTCTTTATCCATATACTACAGACCATTTAAGTTATCACTTAAACATGATTCACCCGTATGTCTCTAAATACATGTTTAAGCTACAAAGATAACTTTGGATGTTAGTTTATTGGTTTGTGATTAATGCAACTAATTTTGAAATAAAACATCACATATTTTATTACATAAATAAAATGTTTGTACATTACAATTACAAACTATTGGACCCTACGAGATTTAGGGCATAAATCCCAATATTAACAAAGGTTGTTGATGCAGCTGGTCCTTCATCAAGAGTTAATGAAGAAGCCAACACTTTAGGTCAATCTCGTCCTTTTCAATCGTTGAGAATGCCTTGACGCAGTGGGAGGGTTATGATACAACCTGACCATTACTTGGATTTAACTGAAAGTCAAGTTGTCATACCAGATTGTTGGGGTTTATGTCCTAAAACTCGTAGATAGTAAATGTTATTAATTTACCTCATCAATAAAGAGTTATAGATATCAAATCAATAAATTTTATTGTTTTTATTGTTGTCTATTTTGTCTAAATAATCATAAATCCAATAAACTAACATCCAAGGCTGTCTTATGAATCTTGAACTATATGTGGAAACATACAGGGATCAATGTTCAAGATACAACCTAAAGGGTCTATAGTATAGGGATAAGGCTGGGTACCTTATCCTTATAATACTATGGATATGACCCACTTTGTATTTGATACAAACGTAATGATCCAACGTGTTTGTGTAGGTGGCACGTGAGTGGTGGTATCCTATGCAATGAGTTTGCATAAGACTGGACCACGAAATAGTAACCACTAGATGTAACACTGTTGACTAGTCAAGTTTCCATTTCAATAGGATGACCTAAGCGACTTAGTCTTAATTTTGAGTATATTATGAACTCCTATTCACGAGGGATTGTCCTTTGATTTGCATGGGTGAGGATGGCCAGTTCATCGACCTAATATACCTACCATTTTGGGGACAAGACCGAGTGGGGAGCTGGGAATATAATAATACAATATGGAAATCACTCCTTCCCGCCTTAAGTGTAAGTAGATGGGTGTTCCTTTAAGTGGTGTCTCCGGGACTTGAACAAAGAGTCATACACTCTAGTTGGCCCGAGAGGGTTTCTATTTATTGGTTGGACCATAATTAGACTGTTCATTAGAGAAGCACTGGTACTTAAGAATCCAAAGGTAACCCAAGGATAAAACAGTAATTTGACAAAGTTGGAGTTACGAACACTTGTGAAGGACTAACTTGTTGGTATTGGTTTATATCCAGGGACACAGAAATATATCTGTAGTGAGAATAGTGCAACTATGGATCTTTAGTGGAGTGTACCCACAGTTAACGAATATTGATTAACTTGGTTAGTGAGCTTAATTAATTAATCTCATATCGTTGGAGCTTCTGATTTACAGGTCCACTAGGCCCCCTCGTTAGCTTACTAGAGGATATTTAAGAGGGATAATTTGAATTAATTTGAGAAAACTATATATATTAATGAGATTAATATATAATTAATTATGGATATGATCTATAATTAAATTGGGGAATAAAATTTGAATAAAATTCAAATTAATTCAAGTGAATTAGATTCACAAAGAACTAATTAATAGAGAAGTTTTGTACATATACATGGGATGTATATGATAACTAAATGTATACATCAAATTGGGTTTAGTGTATAAGTAGTTATTTAATTATTGTGCAAACCAAATTAAATAAGTGTTATTTAATTGTGCAAATTAAACAAGTGTTATTTAATTGGGTTAATTAATCGAATAAGTGTTATTTAATTAAATGGGCTAATTAATTAATAAATATTATTTAATTAATTATAGAAAAGGAAACTATATTGGGAAAGATGTTTTGCCCGTCTCTATATAAAGACTTCCTTATGGCTCTTTGGGAATACACAGAATACACAATTCTCGTTGTAGAGGAACTCTGACCATACACAACTCCTTAGTGTGATTGTGCAAAATTTTCTGTAAACCATAAATCCTCTTTACTCTCTAAAACCTTATTTTTCTCTCCCTTTCCCAATAGTTGGATACCACCTATCCCTCTATTGGAATCTCATAGAATAACGAGGTAACACTCGTGGTAGTGTTCAAGATTGCTCAAGGAGTTGTTTGTGATCAAGATCGTTTGAAGATCCGTTTGTTGGAACCTTGAAGAGGCTTGTTCATGAAACTTGGGGAATCTACAAAGGTAAGAATCATTCTAATCCATTCCCCTATAGCATGCTAGTTTACGTGTTTATTTATTCCATCTCGTATAATCTTTGTTCAACGTAAAACTCGAATCGCGGGATGCAAGGCGATCTCTCATGAGAGACGCTTTCACTGCAGGATTCAATCCAAATATAGATGATGGTATTGAGGATCTATTGTCCTATAAACAGGCAATGAATGACATATACAAGGACCACTGGGTCAAAACTATGGACCTTGAAATGGAATCTATGTACTCCAATTCAGTATGGGATCTAGTAGATCCACCTGAATAGGTAAAACTCATAGGGTGCAAATGGATCTATAAAAGAAAGAGAGATATAGCTGGAAAGGTACAAACCTTCAAAGCTAGACTTTTAGCAAAGGGTTATACCTAGAGGGAAGAGGTTGACTATGAAGAATCTTTTTCTCCTGTTGCTATGCTTAAGTCTATAAGAATTCTCTTGTCTATAGCCACATATTATTACTATGAAATATGGTAAATGGATGTCAAGATTGCTTTTCTTAAAGAAGATCTTGAAACGAATATCTTTATGTCTCAACCCGAGGGGTTCATAGCTCGAGATCAGGAGCAAAAAGTTTGCAAGCTGAATCGGTCCATTTATGGGTTGAAACTGGCATCTAGATCTTGGAACATTAGATTTGATACAATGATCAAATCTTTTAGTTTTTTTATCAGAACGTTGATGAACCTTGTATCACAAGAAAATCATCAACGATAAAGTAGCTTTTATAGTACTTTATGTGGATGATATCCTACTCAATGGGAATGATGTAGGGTACCTTACTGATATTAAGGAACAGTGTCCTAAGACATCTCAAGAAGTTGAGGATATGAGATGTATCCCCTATGCCTCATTTATGGGCAGCTTAGTGTTATGCTCTACACTAGGCCAGATGTTTGCTATGTAGTGGAAATAGTCAGTCCAATCTAGGGTTAGACCACTGAGCTGTGGTTATGAACATCCTCAAGTATCTTAGGAGAATGAGAGACTATAAGCTAGTGTATGGAGAGCAAAGGATTTGATTCTTACAGGATACACTGACTCTGATTTCCAAACTGACAAAGATTCTAGGAAATCCACGTCAGAATCAATGTTTACCCTAAACGGGGAGTTGTAGTGTAGCATAGTATCAAACAAGAATGTATTGCATATTCCACTATGGAAGCTAAGTATGTAGTTGCTTGTGAAGTAGCAAAGGAAGTAGTTTGGCTCAGGAAGTTCCTAAGCGATTTGGAAGTGGTTCCAAATATGGACTTGCCCATCATCTTATACTATGACAACAGTAGGGCAGTAGCCATTGTTGATCTATTTACAAAGGCTCTCTCTTGGCTAAAGTGTTTGAGGGTCACCTAGAGAGTCTAGGTCTACGAGACACGTTCATTGTATAATCTAGGGAAAGTGAGAGATGTGTAATGGGTATATGGATGCCCTAGTTTATTGTATTTATTTACAATAATCTCGCCTTTTGAATTCTGATATCATGTACAACCCATTGACTAGCGTTTTAGTTCAAGTGGGAGTTTTTTGGGTTTTATGCCCTAAAACTCGTAGATAGTAAGTGTCATTAATTGATCGTAATCAATAAAGAGTTATAGATGTTAATTCAATAAATGTTATTGTTTGTGTTGTTTGTCTATTTTGTCATAATAACCCTAAATTCAATAAAATAATATCCAAGGTTTCCTTATGAGTCTTTAACTGTATGTAGAGACTTACAGGGGTTAATGTTCAGGATACAGCCTAAAAGATCTATGGTATAGAGATAAGGTTGCGTATCTTATCCATGTAACACAATAGATATGACCCATTTGGTATTTGAAACACAATGATCCAACACGTTCGTTTAATTGACATGCGAGTGGGGGTATCCCATGCAATGAGTTTTCATAAGAATGGATCGCGAAATAGTAACCACTACATGTAACATCGTTAACTAGTTAAGTTCCTATTTCACTAGGATGACCTAGGCAACTTAGTTTTAACCCTGAGTATATTATGAACTCCTGTTCACGAGGGTTGTCCTTTGATTTATATGGGTGAGGGTGGTCAATTTGTCGACCCGATATGCCTACCATTTTAAGGACAAGACAAAGTGGGAAGTGTTGGGCTTGATGCCCTAAACTCTTGTAGGGTCCTGTAGTTTGTAAACTTCTGTATGAATAAATGCTTGTGATGTAATAATATGCGATATTTTCTTCAATGTTGTGTATGAAATATGAGATGTTTTATTTGCATTTACCACAAACCAATAAACTAAGATCCCTGGTTATTGTTGTAGCTTAAGCATGTTTGTGGAGACATACAAGTGGATCATGCCTTAAATGATAACCAAAATGGTCTGTAGTATATGGATATAGGAGGGAAACCTTATCCTGGTGTCACTATGGATACGACCCACTTTGTAGATAGTTACAAGTGTTGTGACGTGCTACAGATGGTCTGATCCTGATCATTCATGTAGAGACATGCGAGCGAAGGTGTCCTATACAAAGGAATTTGTATAAGACCGAACCACAAAGTGTTTAGTCTCGTTATATAACATCGTTCATGCTAGAGACTTCATTTCACTAGGACGACCATAGGTAACATGACCTTAATCTTAAGTGAGTTGGGAACTCCAACCTTTGAGGGCGGTTCTTTAATTTGCATGGGTGCGAGTGGCTAGATTGCTGACTCAAACCTACCACTTTGGGGATTTGTTTGATTGGGGAGTTGGGAACTCAGCTACACAAGATGGAATTCACTCCTTCCCCGAAGCAAGGGTAAGTAGATAGATTGCTCCCTTAAGAGCTGATTTCGGGGCTTGAACGATGTGGCACCACACACCTTTTCAGGCCCGAGAGGTGTCCACTCATAGTAGGACTATGATGTATTATTCATTAGAAGGATCACTGGTACTTAAGAAGTTAGATGTAACTACAGGGGCAAAATAGTAAATTAGCCCAGTTGTACTTTCGAGCATATGTGAAGAGTTATTGTACTATTGACTGGTTATATCTGATGGATACTGAAATATATCTATGGTGAGAATAGTGCAGTTGTCGGTCTTTAGTGGAGTGCCCAACAGTTAACGGATGGTGGATCTCGTAACTAAAGAGTTTACTCAGCTATTCACGTAGTGTTGGAGCTTCAAGCTATAGGTCCATAAGGTCCCCTTGGTAGCTCAATGGATTCAAGTTGAGAATAAGTTTTTGGGTCAGTTTGAAGTGTTCAAATTGACAAGAGGGAGTTTGATTATATATGATATAATTAAACTAGTTCAATTATATGTGTTATAGTTGACATGATGTATGAGATACATTAATTGGAGGAAAATGATATAAATATGATTTATATTAAGTAAAGGAGAAACGAATTATGGTTTAAGTGTTACATATGATGTGATATTAAAACTATAGGTTATAAACATAATATGATAAGTTAGTTATTATATTTATTTATAATTAAAACAATTATGAGATAATTGTAAGTGGTTTCTCCTTTAACCGTACGTGAAAGTGGGAGGTTGAATTCAGTTTTCATAACTGAAGGATAAAATGAAAAATATTTTCATTTTGTAAAGATCGCTTCATTAAGTACACAACCTACCGTTTAGCTCACAAGAGACTACACGACAACCATCAAGTGTTTGTCTAAACGATCGTGCACATGCACAATTCTCTAAATGATCACGTGGCAAGCAAGCTTCACTAAACGATCGTGTAAATGATCACACTTGATTTCCTAAATGATCGTGTACTTGCTGAAATTTTACTAAACAATCAAGCACAAAGTCTATACGATAAACACTAAATTCTCCTACTTGCTTGGTCGTTGAGTTCGATCGTAGTTTCCTCATTTCCTCTACCAAATCCAACAGTGCCCATGCCTCCTGGATTCTCACTCCGAGAATACCAAGGTTACTAAGTGGTGGTGTCCGAGAGGTTACTTGTTCATGGAGAAATTTTTTCATGACTACTGGAAGACAGGGTAGACGATGTGGGCGAGAGCGAGATTTTGCTGTCCAAAGTCTTCACGAGAGCAAGAGGTCTGTGGAAGAAAATTTCTTCAAAGGTATATTTCTCGTCTCTTTTGTTTTTAATTTCTAAAGCATGTTGTAATTTATTCATAAATGCATAAATAGAATGTATGTTTGTGAATGCTTGTAATTCTATCACGAATTTGGAACGATCTTGCTTCCGTTCATAGGTTCTCTTTGATAAGAGTTCCTTCAATTGGTATAAGAGCTAGGTTCTGATGTTCCAAATCCATTATTGTATAGAATAGCATTTACATTCTTGGTGGGTGTAAACATGTCTGCATTCTGTTTAAGTGTTAAATAAGTTTGTGGATGTGGATTAATGGAATTTTCTAGGATGGTTGCCTCTGGTTCTTGAATTATTTTACATTTAAAAGTTAATTGTAAGGGCCTTTGCGTTTTTGGGCATATTAACTTGCTATCGAGTCTGTAATTCAAAATGTTTGAGTCAGTATGAGTCGCTTGTGATGAAGCTTTAAAGCAAGGAGTTGCGCATTACTTTGAGGAAGAAGAAGACTAAACGTTGGTCAGATCGTGTAAACGATGGGGTAAGCGATTATTAAGTATGGGATACTCGGCAGCAAGGTGAACGTGTGCACACTACACGATTGTGTAGCTCAGCAAGCTTCATCGCTTAGTCACTAATTACACGATTGTGGAGGAAAAGTTACTTAGCGCTTGTTCTATGATCGTCTAGACGAACGTGCTTCACAGCAATGTAGTCATATGTATGATAGTTTAGACTTGCATTGTTTAATTAGTGTGCTAAACAATTGAGTGGCCTCATGCTTCATCGTATTGTAAATGGTACTTGATCGTAGCTAAGTGATTGTGGTTACTCGCCCAGTTTACTAAACGATCGAGGAAGACTTCGCCCAAACGGTTCAAGAACTGATTCGCTTGTGAACTGGTTTGCTCGATGGTTTTATGTAATAGATAGAATTTAATTTCTAGTTTTTTAGGCTAATCATCCCGGTCCATTAATTGTGGTGAATGAATATAAGATGTATGTTTTATTATAAGTCATATGGTATGCCATATAGTTGAAATCCCACCTTAGGTTATGCATTGGTCATGCATCATCTCTATATTGTAGGAATTATGATATAGTAGTTTGTATGACTTAAATTACTTCAAGAGCATGCTCATGTATCGTATAATATAAGAGTTATATTTATGCATGCATTAAGCATATTCATGCATCATCTTTATATTATAAGTGTTATAGTATAAGAGTGTATGGAAGCATATATGCTTAGTTCATTACAAAGTATATAAGAGTTATATATAGTAATGAATGGACATTGCATGAAGCATGACACATAAGTTAAATTTATAAGAGTTATAAATACCTAGTTATGCATACCAATGGGAATTGTTTTGATTGTTTCTATTATAAGGGAAATTAGAACTAAAATCAATAAGAAAGACATGCATGCAAACTTAGGCTTGAATCATAGTTTTAAAAGAGTTTTAAAACTTGGTGGAGATAGATCTAAGATCACGGTTCTAATGAGATTAGCAACCTAAGGTTTAATCTTTTAATCAGTTTAATAGGATTAAATTGACTAGTAAAAGATTAAATATGTAGAAAATCTATCTATAAGGGACCTTTTGTCTAAGGCGAGTTCTGTCTAGGCTGGGATACTTAAGCTGACAGAAACGAAACATTCCTACCTGGGAACCTGCCTGGAAAGGTGAATTAGATACATTTGAGGATAGTCCGTTAAAGAGTTTAATGGGACTTGCCTTGAACTTGTTTAATTTCAAAGATAAGAGTTGTTTTTTAGCAAATTAAACCGACTTAGATAAAATTAGTAGTCGAATCGTCTAAGTTAATGAACCCCTAGGTAGAACATTCAATGGGAGATACTTAGTGTATATGATACTTCACTTAAACCTCTTCACGTTTCTCCTTTTATGTTCACACCATGAGATCTATCCTCAACCTCGAGGCACCTTGGGAGTGTCCCCCTAAAGGATAGTGTTTGGGTAGGTCAATACCAAGGTGAATGGAGAGAATGTTCATAGTAAGTGGAAGCAGGATGTTGACAACATATCTCATAGTCTCTCTCATTAGGTTGGATAACATTTCTGTGCATCGCCTCAAGGCACCCTGGGAGTGTCCCCCTATAGGATGGCAGTTTTGCACGACTCTTTATTNTCTCTCATTAGGTTGGATAACATTTCTGTGCATCGCCTCAAGGCACCCTGGGAGTGTCCCCCTATAGGATGGCAGTTTTGCACGACTCTTTATTCGATCTCCTGTATAGGATAAGATCGCTTTAGTCTCTTGTCCTAATCTGCTTTTCCTCTACGGTAGGTACATTAGGCGGGACTCTATGGTCGAAAATGAGGGGTTACACTTACGCAGAATTGTTAAAGGTTAATAGTTCTGGATTGAAAAATGGTGATTTTTAGTGTCAGTAACAAGAATTGTTTCTACCCAATGGTTAGGAATGTCTCATCCTAGTGAAAGGGCATCTGATCACCCTACCGGTGACTTTTGTCCTGCCTCGCTGGGGCATCATTGCAAAATAGATGTCTTTTCACTTAGGGTACATGGAAACTATTTTGCTAAAACTAAAATTTGTGTTAAAAGTGGTATTGCATAGACTCATTAAGTTTGTTCATTTTTCAGCAACGTAATGGCTACAACCACATTAGCTCTATTAAGCGCCGATAAGTTGACTGACGAGAATTACGTTAATTGGAAACACACAATCACTACTATTTTAACCATTATGGAGGAGTGTCCTCTTATTCTAACTCAGAACGCCACTCAAAATGTTCAGGAGGCCTATGAGAGATGGACACGGGCAAACGAGAATGCCCGAGCTTACATCTTGACCAGTCTTAATGACGTTTTAGCCAGGAAGTATGAGCCTATGGTCTCATCATGTGAGATCATGGAGTCCCTGTGGGGAATGTTCGGACAATTGTCTTGATAACACAAGCACGTAGCTCTGAAATGCATCTTCAACTCCAAAATAGAGGAAGGCACATCTGTTTGTGAACACATTCTGAAGATGATGGTCCACTTCAATGTCACGGCGATGAATGGGTCACACATTGATGGGGGCAGGCAGGTTAGCATAATTTTGCAGTCGTTGCTTGATAGCTTCCTACACTTTTTCAGTAATGCGATACTGAACAAAGTAGTCTATACCCTTATAACTCTCCTCAACGAGTTGCATACATCACATTCCTTGCTGAAGAGTAAGGAGAAGAAGGTAGGGAAGGTAAATGTTGGTTCATCTTCAAAGAAGTTCCATCAAGGTTCAACCTCAAGGACTAAGTTTGTACCTTCTACTTCTAACACTTCCAAGTGGAAGAAGAAGAATAGTGGTAAAGGCAAGGGGAAGGCACCTTCTAACCCACAGCTTGTCGCCCAGCAAGGTAGGCGACCAGTGCTGGTTAACAAGGAAAAATGTTTCCATTGCAACCAGGATGGGCACGGAACTGTCCTCGCTGGATAAAGGAGAAGAAGAAGGCTAAGACCAATGCCAAGGTAAATATGATTTACTAGTTTTGGAAACTTGTTTAGTGGAGA
Organism: Benincasa hispida; assembly: GCF_009727055.1. Taxonomy (NCBI): domain Eukaryota; kingdom Viridiplantae; phylum Streptophyta; class Magnoliopsida; order Cucurbitales; family Cucurbitaceae; genus Benincasa; species Benincasa hispida. The sequence continues at coordinate 26,033,172 of NC_052357.1, forward strand.
ATGATGATTTTGCTTGGATTATTGACTCTGGGGCCACTAATCATATTTGTTCTTCTTTTCAGAGATTAGATCCTCGCAGCAGCTTGAGGCTGGAGAGATGACAATACGAGTAGGCACCGGGCACGTCATCTCAGCTGTGGCAGTAGGAGGGCTCTAGTTGACTTTACAGAAGAAGTTTATCATTTTAAATGATGTGTATATAGTTCCCGAGTTAAAGCAGAACTTAATTTCTGTAAAATATCTGATACAATGTAAATATACTCTTCACTTCGAATTGAATAAAGTGTTTATTCTTAAAGATGGTGTTGAGCTTTGTTTAGCAAAACTGGAATATAATTTGTATGTGCTAAGGCCGTTAGAAACAAGTTCACTCCATAACATAGAGATGTTTAAAACTGTCGTAACTCAAAATAAACGATAAAAGGTTTCTCCTAAAGAAAATGCCCATCTTTGGCACCTTCGATTCTGACACATCAATCTCAATAGGATTGAAAGGTTGGTGAAGAATGGATTTCTAAGTGAGTTAGAGAAAAATTCTTTACACGTGTGCGAATCTTGCCTTGAAGGCAAGATGACTAAAAGACCTTTTACTGGAAAAAGTTATCGTGCCAAAGAGCCTTTAAAGTTAGTGCATTATGACCTTTGTGGTTCGATGAATGTGCGAGCCAGGGGAGGCTATGAGTATTTCATCACTTTTACTGATGATTACTCTCGATATGGATATGTTTATTTGATGCAACGAATGTTTTAATCCTTTGAGAAGTTCAGAGAGTTCAAGGCTGAAGTTGAAAACGCATTGGATAGACGGATTAAAACACTTCGATTGGATTGGAGTGGAGAGTTTTTGGATTCTGAGTTCCAAAACTATATGATAGAACATGGAATTTTTTCCCAACTCTCAACGTTGGGTACACCTTAGCAGAATGGTGTAGCAGAGAGGAGAAATATAACCTTGTTAGACATGGTTCGATCGATGATGAGTTATGCTTCCTTACCAGACTCGTTTTGGGGTTTTGCAGTAGTGACTGAAACTTATATCCTCAACGTTCCTTCCATGAGTGTTGCAAGAACACCTTTGGAGTCGTGGAACAGACGTAAAGCTAGTTTGCGTTACTTTCACATATAGGGTTGCCCAACACATATGCTTGAGGCCAATTCCAAAAAATTGGAACCACGTTCGAGGCTGTGCCTATTTGTAGGCTACCCCAAAGTACACGAGGGGTTTACTTTTATGATCATAAGGAAAACAAAGTGTTTATGTCGACGAATGCTACCTTCCTAGAGGAGGGTCATATGAGGGAGCACGGTCCATGTAGTAAGATCGTGTTGCATGAACTTTCCAACGAAACTACTGAAACTTCAATAAGAGTTGTTGAAGAGTCTACTCCGTCAACATGAGTTGTTGATGGAAGTTCATCTAGTATGTCAATTGCACTTCAAGAGTTGAGGGAACCTTGACGTAGTGGGAGGGTTGCGAACCCACCTGTTTGCTATATGTGTTTCATTAAAATCCTGGCTATGGTAGTCGATGGTGAGGTTGAGGATCCGTTGTCTTATCAAAAGGCAATGGAGGATGTTGACTGGGATGAATGGGTCAAAGCCATGGATCTCAAGATGGAGTCGATGTACTTCAACTCAGTATGAGATCTTGTAGATCACCCTAACAGGGTAAAACCTATAGGTTGTAAATGGATCTACAAGAGGAAACAGGGTGTCAATCGAAGGTGCAAATCTTCAAGGCTAGACTTGCGGCAAAGGGTTATACCCAGGTGGAAGGAGTCGACTATGAGGAAACTTTCTCACCTGTTTCCATGTTGAAGTCTATTCGCATCCTCCTGTCCATTGCCTCATATTATGACTATGAGATATGGAAAATGGACGTGAAGGCTACCTTTATGAATGGCAATCTTGAGGAGGCCATTTATATGGTGCAACCCGAGGGATTCATAGCCCAAGGTCAAGAGTAAAAGGTCTGCAAACTGAATCCATCCATTTATAGGCTGAAACAGGTGTCTTGATCTTGGAACATTCGGGTTGATACTACGATCATATCATATAACTTTGACCAAAACATTGATGAGCCTTGTGTCTACAAAAAAATCATCAACAGTTCAGTAGTTTTCCTAGTGTTATATGTAAACGATATCCTACTCATTGGGAATGATGTAGGTCTACTGACATCAGTTAAGAACTGGCTAGCAACCCAATTCCAAATGAAAGATTTGGGAGAGGCTCAGTTTATTATTGGTATTCGGATCTTTCGGGATTAGAAGAACAAAGTGCTAGTGCTATCTCAGGCATCGTACATTGGCAAGATGTTGCTTAAGTACTTGATGCAGAACTCCAAAAGGGGCCTACTGCCTTTTAGGCATGGAGTTACATTGTCTAAGGATATGTGTCCTAAGACACCTTGATAGGTTGAGGAGATGAGACGGGTCCCCTATGCATCTGTCGTTGACAGTTTGATGTATGCGATATTGTGTACTAGACCAGACATCTGCTAATCTGTGGGGATAGTCAGTAGATATCAGTCTAATCCAGGATAGGGTTACTAGACTGTAGTCAAGAACATCCTCAAGTATCTTCGGAGAACGAGGGACTACATGCTCATGTATGGATCTAAGGATTTGATCCTTAGACTTTTGACTTTTAGACTGATAAGGATTCTCGGAAATCTACTTCAGGTTCAATGTTCACTCTTAATGGAGGAGCTGTAGTTTGGTGAAGCACTAAGCAGGGGTGCATCGCTGACTCCACGATGAAGAGTTAATGATCTCTTGGCCAAATCAATGATGGCTTGTTGTTATAGGAACAAGAGTTGTTCTGGTATTAATGATTGGTTGAGAACTTCTCAATTCAGAAGAGGGTCAACTAACCTCCCTTCGGCAGCTTTTGTCCTAAACGTTTGAAGCGTCATTGCGAAACTAGATATCACACGGGGTTCATGTTAGTTTAGCTAAAATCTTATTGGATGTTGTTTTGTTTTACAACGGGTATTTTCTTAAAACCTAACGTAGGTCAATGTGTTTTTCTTTTAAGCAACTCGTTAGTATTTACGTTTAAAGTTTTTTAAAAATGACCGATTACTTGAAGTGGAAAGAATCGTGTGAAACGAATTTCGTGGCCAACGACCTCCATCCCACTACTCTCCAAAAGAGGAGACAAGATAGTAAATATGATTTATGGTCTTGGAGACTTGTCTGGTAGAGAATGATGATTCTTCCTGGATCCTCGATTCAGGTGCTACAATCATGTCAGTTCCTCTTACCAAGGATTCAATTCCTGGCAAACGTTACCATAGGAAGAGATGACTTTTCGAGTCGGTACTGATGAAGTTGTTTTAGCTGTTGCTGTAGGTAGGCTGAAGTTATTTGTTGACAAGAAACGTTATCTGTTACTGGATAATGTTTTTGTAGTTCCTCATATTAAAAGGAACTTAATCTCGGTTTCTTGTCTCATTGAACAAGGCTACATCGTCTCCTTTTCTGAGAATAAAGTGTTTATTTTCAAGAATAGAATGGAGATTGGTTATGGTTCCATGGAAAGTAACTTATATGTACTAAGGTCGTTAGTCATAAAAGCCTTGTTTAACACTGAAATGTTTAGTACGGTAACAACAGCTAAAAGACCAAAGGTTTCTCCAAAAGAAAACGTCCATCTTTGGCATCTTAGGTTAGGTCACATCAACCTCAATAGGATTGAAAAGTTGGTGCAAAGTAGACTTCCAAAGAGTTTAGAAGATAACTCCTTGCTGGTATGTGAATCATGCCTCAAAGGCAAGATGACCAAACGACCTTTTACAGGAAAAGGTTATAGAGCCAAGGAAGCCTAGACGCTTGTACATTCAAACCTCTGTGGTCCAATGAATGTTGGAGCTTGAGGTGGGTATGAATATTTCATCTCTTTCATATATGATTATTCAAGGTTTGGGTATCTCTTCTTAATGCAACGTAAGTCTGAAGCCCTTGACAAGTTCAAGGAGTATAAGGCTGAAGTTGAAAACCTGTTAGGCAAGAAGATAAAAACACTACAATCTGATCGTGGTGGAGAGTATATGCACCTCAAATTTTAGAACTATATGATGGAACATGGGATTGTATCCCAACTCTCGACCCCTGGTACACCTCAATAGAATGGTGTATCAGAAAGGAGAAACAGGACCTTATTGGACATGGTTCGGTCTATGATAAGTTATGCTCATCTTCCAAACTCGTTTAAGGGTTATACAGTGCAGACTACATGTTATATCCTAAACAACGTTCCCTCAAAAAGTGTTTCTAAATCACCTTTTGAGTTATGAAGAGGCCGTAAAGATAGTTTACGCCACTTCAGGATTTGGGGCTATCCGACACATGTGCTAGCGACTAACCCAAAGAAGTTGGAACCGTGTTCGAGGGTTTGCCTCTTTGTAGGCTATCCCAAGGAAACAAGAGGAGGATACTTCTATGATCCGAGTGAGAATAAAGTGTTTGTTTCCACTAATACTATCTTCTTGGAAGAAGACCACATGAGGGATCATAAGCCACGAAGTAAGCTCGTTTTATGTGAGATCTCAATTGAGACTGAGACTGCTGAGGGTTCGACAAGAGTTGTTGAATAGGCCGACGGATCAACAAGAGTTGTTGAGGTCGGGACGTCTAGTCAACCAGCTCAAAAGTTTAGATTGCCTCGACGTAATGGAAGGTTTATGAACCCACAGGATCGTTACATGACTGAAGCCCATAATGTCATTACGAATGATGGGGTCGAGGATTCGTTGTCTTTTAAGAAAGCAATGAAGGATGTTGACAAAGATGAATGAGTTAAGGCCATGAACCAGGAAATGGAGTCTATGTACTTCAATAACGTCTGGGAGCTTGTTGATCTACCTGATGAGGTAAGACCTATTGGGTGTAAGTGGATCTTTAAGCGAAAGAAAGGTGTAGATGGAAAGGCGCAAACCTTTAAGGCTAGGCTCGTGGCAAAGGGTTATACCCAGGTTGAGGGAGTTGACTATGAGGAAACTTTTTCACTTGTTGTCATGCTAAAGTCTATCAGGATTCTCCTGTCCATAGCCATATTTTATGATTATGAAATATAGCAAATGGACGTCAAGACTGCCTTTCTTAATGGTAATCTTGAAGAGACCATCTATATGACTTCGTAGTTCCAGATCAAGAGCAAAGAGTTTGCAAGCTTAATAGGTTCATTTATGGGCTGAAACAAGCATCTAGATCTTGGAACATCAGATTTGACACTACTGTCAAGTCGTTTGGCTTTGACCAGAACGTTGATGAGTCTTGTGTTTACAAGAAGATCATCAACAGCTCAGTAGCTTTCCTGGTACTGTATGTGGATGGTATCCTACTCATTGGAAATGATGTAGGGTATCTGGTTAACATTAAGAGTTGGCTAGCTGCTCAGTTCCAAATGAAAGATTTGAATGAGGCACAGTATGTTCTCGGGATCCAGATTATTCGGCCAAGCCATAACAGATGAGAAGCTATACGACTCAACTCCAAATGGTTAGCCTTGTCTCCGGCATCGTACATTGATCAAATGTTGATCAAGTACAGGATACAGGATTCCAAGAGGGGTTTATTACCCTTCAGGCATGGAATCATTTTGTCTAAGGATCAATGTCTTAAACACCTCAAGAAGTTGAGGAGATGAGACAGATTCTCTATGCTTCTGCTATAGAAAGCTTGATGTATGCAATGTTGTGTACTCGACCCGACATTTGCTATGCAGTAGGGATTATCAGTCATCCAGGATTTGATCATTGGACGGTGATCAAGAAGAACCTCAAGTATCTTTGGAGAATGAGGGACTACATGCTTGTGTATGGAGATAAGGATCTGATCCTTACGGGATACAACGTTACTGATCCCTTTACAAAGGCCCTGACGGTTAAAGTTTTCAAGGGTCACCTGGAAAGTCTGGGTCTGCGACATCTTGTGTTGGGCAAGTGGGAGACGATACTGGGGTATAACCTAGTTTATTGTATATTGTACATTTTTATATTGTATTGTAAATTAGTCTCCCTAGTCATTAGGACAAATGGGAGATTGTTGGGATTGGTGTCCTAATTCTCCCGAAATCTCGTTGTTTTGTAAAGATACACATTGTTCAATGAATAAAATAAGTGTTATTTAATTCTGGCATTTACTCATATATAATAAACAAAGCTCCTTGGTTATCTTATGTGAACTTAAACATGTATATGTGATATATAAGTGGATCATGCCTTAAGTGATAGTCTGAATAGGTCTGTAGTATAAAGATTAAGATGGAATACCTGATCCTAGTGACACTATGGATACGGCCCGCTTTGTAGAGGTTTGCAGGTGTGGTGAACTACTACAGATGGTAGATCCTGACCATTCATATGGATACATGAAGCGGGGGTGTCCTATACAAAGAGTTTGTATAAGATCTGGAGACCATGAGATGACTAGACTCTGTATATAACACCATTGATACTAGAGACTTGTATCTCACCTAAACGACCATAGGTGACACGACTTCAATCCTGAGTGTTTTGGGAACTTCTGTCTTTGAGGGCGGTCCTTTGATTAGTATAGGTGAGAGTGGTCAGATTGCCAACTCAACATGCCTACCTTTTTGGGGACTTGTCTGATCTAGGAGCTGGGAACTCAATCCACAAGATGGAAGTCACTTCTTTCCCGAAGTAGGGATAAGTAGAGAGATTGCTCCCTTAAGGGCTGATTTCGGGGCTTGAACATAGTGGCCACAACTTCTCTTGGAAGAGAAGACTCAATCATAGTAGGACTATGACTTATGTTCATTAGAAGGATCTTTGGTACTTAAGAAGACAAATGTAACTACAGGAGCATAATGGTTACTGGCCCAGCTATATTTACGAGCGATCTGTGAAGGGTTGTTGCATTGCTGATTGGTTAAGATGGACACATAATATATCTGTGGTAAGGAGAGTTCAACTGTCGGTCTTTAGTAGAGTGCCTGGTAGTTAATGGATGGTGGATCCCGTGCTAAAGATTTTAGTCAGTTATTCATGTACTGTTGGAGCTTCAAGTTACAGGTCCATGAGGTCCCCTTGGTAGATCAATGGATTCAGTTGAGGATCAGTTCTTGGTGTTGATTTGAAATGTTCAAATTGACAAAAGGTATTTTGATTATATATGATATAATCGGTATGATGTATAAGATACATCTAGTGGAGGATTGATGTAAATGAGATTTACATTAAGTATCATGGAATAGAAAAAGAACTATGGTTTATATGTTTCATGAGATGAAATATTAAAATTATAGGTTATAAATATAGTATGATAAATTGATTATCATTTATGTTTATAATAATATTAATTATTGGATAATTAATTATTTTTCTTTTAAATAACCAAAGTAATGGGTGGTTATTGAATCATGGTAACCGTGAGTTTAAAAGGAAAATGGTTTTCCTATTTTGAAAAGAAGTTTTTACAAACGCTAAAAAGTGTTTTGATTTTTCTCTCCGCGAAAAAGAAACTAACGTAGTCGTCAAGTAAATTCGGATTTACTAAATGAAGGCTGGGTGAGCTAAACGATCATGCAGTATTTACTAAACGATCGCATAGTTTTGCTAGACAATCGCTTGCCCTAAGTAAACGATCGTGTAGTGTCTATAGGCGACAGATCGAGCTAAACGATCGCATAGCTTCTATTGGACGATTGCTTAGCTTTATCTAAACGATTGGGTATCGACTTATATGATAGGTCCTGTCTCTTATACACATCTAGATGTGTATAAGAGACAGGCTAAACGATCATGCAGTATTTACTAAACGATCGCATAGTTTTGCTAGACAATCGCTTGCCCTAAGTAAACGATCGTGTAGTGTCTATAGGCGACAGATCGAGCTAAACGATCGCATAGCTTTTTCTAGACGATCCATAGTTTTATCTAAACGATTGGACATCGACCTATACCTGTCTCTTATACACATCTAGATGTGTATAAGAGACAGGTGTTGTGGTCGTGTAGATCGAGTGTTCATAGTTGCTGTTGTTCGTGCGATCAGAGTGCGCAACGGACCGTGGAGACGCTTCTACCATTGTGCGTAGAGTTTTCTCTCATTGTTCATTTATTGTTCATGTTGTAATTTCTGCATTTGAATTGTATAACTGTTTGTTTAAAGTCGACTATAAATATATATTCATTCATGATTGTAATTTGGAATAATCTTGTTCCGCTACTCATGGAAATCACGCTTCCGATTTTCTTCAGGTATGTCTCTCGTCTCTTTTGTTTATAATTTCTAAAGCATGTCGTAATTTATTATAAAATGTATAACTAATTTGTATGTTTGTGAATTTTTGTAATTCTATCACAATGAATTTGGAACGACCTTGCTTCCGCTCATAGGTTCTATTTGATAAGAGTTCCTTCAAGAAGCTGGGAATATAATAATACAAGATGAAATTCACTCCTTACCATCTTAAGGGTAAGTAGATGGTGTTCTCTTAAGTGGTGTCTCTAAGACTTGAACAAAGAGTCGTACCCTCTCATTAGTTCAATAGGGGTTTCTATTTATTGGTTGGACTATAAATAGGTTGTTCATTAGAGAAGCACCAGTACTTAAGGAGTTAGAGGTAACCTAAGGGTAAAACGGTAATTTGACCTAGTTGGAGTTACAAGCACTCGTGAAGGACTAACTTGTTGTTATTGGTCTATATCCATGGACACAGAAATATATCTGTAGTGAGAAAAGTGTAGCTGTGGGTCTTTAGTGGAGTGTACCAATAGTTAACGAATATTGATTAACTTGGTTAATGAGTTTAGCTAATTAATCTCATATTGTTGGAGCTTTTGATCTACGGGTCAACTAGGTCCCTTTGTTGTTAGGTTAGATGTCCTAAAACTCGCAGTTTGTAAACTTTAAACATATTTCTATTTACAATAAAGATGATATTGAGAGTAATTCAGTAAAGTTATTATTGAATATATAAATTGCATTTATAGATTCATAAATCCAATAAACTAATGAACCCTTGGCTATGACATGAATACTTAAATTTTATATAGAGACATAAAAATGGATAAAGTTTTAGTATATAGCCAAAACGGTCTATAAGTATATGGATAGGGTTGGGTACCTTATCTAGGGGACACTATGGATACGGCCCACTTTGTATATTAATACAAATGATGTGATCCCAAAGTTGTTCATGTGGAGACATGTGAGTGAAGACATCCTATGCAAAATATGTTTGCATAAGACCGGACCACGAGATAGTCATTTTTCTTTATAACAACTGTTTACTGTCAAAACTGACTATTTCAATTCGATGACCTAAGGTAACTCGATCTCAATCCTGAGCTAACTATGAACTCCTGTTTAATCGGGATTATTCTTTAATCTGTAAGAGTTAAACAACATGCAACGGAAGTATCAAGAATCCATAAGCATTTTAATTCACTAATTTTGGCAAAAACTAAAGTATGTTCTTCGTAAAACGTGGGTTTTCAGAACATACATTTGATGAACTCTCTTAGAAAACGTTTGTACAGCTTCTGTCTTCACTTGATATCACCATGAACCACCTCAAAGCCTTCCCACTATGCTCTTGGAGCTTTAGGCAGAGTTGTGGGACTCAAGAACAGCATGAAGATATGAAGAAGCAAGAGAAGCTCACAGCAACCAATTGAAGAAGACAGTTCCTTCTTCACAGAAACTTTTCTCTCAGAATTCTGCATTCCTCTTCCTCCAACAACTCCAATCTTGTTTATATATATTAGATGAAAATGCAAAGAGATGGAGTGCATGACTTGCAACTCATGCTTGGAGAATCAAAGTAGAGAGGATAATGACTTTTTTGTGAGCATAAAGATGATGGTAATGGAGAAAATTCATTTTCCATTTTGTGCAACCATGCAAAACATTTTTCCATTTTCTTTTTTAAAACAAAAAATAATTTTAAACCTTTTTAATTCAAAAATTGATTTTCTTAAATTAATTTCATAAATTAATTTAATATCAAATATTAAATTAATTTTTGCACAATAATCATCTTCATATATTTAAATCATATTTAAATATTTATTCTCTTGTTCCGTTTAATTTGAACGTTTCAAATTAATTTCTCAAGCTACCCTAAAGCTTATCCATTTACGAGCTAGTAAGGGCGCCTCGCGGACCTACAGATCATGGGCTCGAACGATCCGAGATTAATCAGCTAAACTCATTAGACCGATCTAACCCCTACTCGTTAACTAATGGATGATTCCACTAAAGCCCATAGCTAAACTCCCCTCATTGTAGATATATTATGTCCACTCGATATAACCATGATTAGTAAGTTAACCTTTCACAGGTTGCTCGTAATAACGGCTGGGTCGAATCTCTGTTTTACCCCGAAATTGCCTCTTGTTCCTTAAGTTATACTGATCCTCTAATGAACAATTGATTTGTGATCCAATCAACAAATCGAATCCCTCTCGGGCCAATGAGAGGGTGAGGCCTCTTGTTCAAGACCTAGAATCAGCACTTGAAGGGAATAACCTCTCTACTAACCTTAATCGGGTATGAGTGAATTCCCTCTTGCACTTTATATTCCTAGCTATTCATCCAGTCTTATCCCCAAAATGGTAAGCTTATTGAGTAGAGGCAATTGATCTACTCTCACCGTTTGCAGATCAAAGGATAATCCCGAACAAATAGGAATTCATAGTTAGCTCAAGATTAAGGTTAAGTTACCTAGGTTATCGCTTTGAAATAGTCAGTCTTAAATAGTAAACAATGTTATAAAGTAAGAGTGACAGGATTCGTGATCCAATCTTGCACAAAACTCATTTGCATAGGACACCCTCACTCCTCATGTCTCAACATACACGAATTAGGATCACTTCGTATGTAGCACTTTATAACTCTTGGTAACAACTACAGAATAGGCCACATCCAATAGTGTTACCAGGATAAGGTACCCAATCTTATTCATATACTATAGATCAATTTGACTATTTTACTTGAACCTGGTCCACTTGTATGTCTCAACATAAATTTCAAGTACACATATAATAGTCAAGGGACTTAGGTTTATTGGATTTCTAAAAAAAACAATATATTCAACAACAACTTTATTGAATTCTCAGAATAAGTTATAATGTTTACAAACCACGAGTTTTAGGACATAAAACCTAACATAATCTGCATGGGTGAGAGTGGCTCAACATCACCACTCAATAAGCCTCCTATTTTAGGGGTAAGACTGGATAGATAGTTGGGGACATAGTCTTGCAAGACAAAATTCACTCCCACTCGTTTTTGGGTTAGCAGATAGGTTGTTCCTTTAAGTACTGAATCCTGGTCTTGAACAAAGGGGCCCCACCCTCTCTGTGGCTGAGAAGGATTCAGTTTATTGGTAGGACCATAAATCCATTATTCATTAGAGGATCAGTGGAGACTTAAGGAGTAAGATGTATTGTAGGGATAAAACGGTAATTTTGACCTAGCTGTAAATATGAACAACTTGTGAAAGATCGACTTACTAATTATGGTTAAATCAAGTGGACAAAAATATATCTACAGTGAGAAGAGTGCAACTACTGAGTTATAGAAGTGTCTCGGTAGTTAACAAATATTGATTAATTCGGTTTAAAGAGTTTAACTAATTAATCTCAAATCATTGGAGATCATGATCTGTAGGTCCATTAGGTCTCTCTACTAGTCGTAAAAGGAATAAACCTTAGAATAGTATGTTGAGAGAATTTAAAATGTTCAAATTTGGTTTATGGTTTGGATTATTATATTTACTATAATTAAATGTTTATTAACGAATTAAACAGTTTTGGAGAGTTGAAAAATATTTAAATATGATTTAAATATCAAATACATAGATAGTGATTCATGTTTGAATTAGGTGTTTTATTAATTTAATATTTGATATTTAATTGATTGATTAATTAATTAATATATATATATTTTTTAATTTTGAAATTCACAAACATTATATTGATTTAATTTGATTACATTAATTAATTAATAGATGAATTTTCATTAATAAATTATGGAATTATATGAAATTCCATTTAATATTAATATAAATGAAATTAGTGTGAAAAGTTGGATTTTCCCACTAATTCATGCACCTAATCCACTAATTGAGTGGAATTTTAAGTGTCATTACTGATGGAATATAAAGATAGCATGCACAGCAGAAGCAAATATCGAGAACGTTCTAATTACATTAAAACTAAGAATGAGCATACAAAAAGGGTTAGAAAATATAACCTCTGTAGAATCCATCGTAACCTTCCTCTTCGTGCTCGATCGACACGACCAATGGAAAATTTTCTCTATTCTCCGGCTAAAGAACACGGTTGTGGGATCGAATTATAAGTGAAAGTTAAGGAATTTCACTAATTAAATTAGAGAGTAAAAAAGAATTTGTGGAAGAGGTAATTTCAATAAACAAGGAAGTATTAAGTTTTAGTTTTTGAAAATTAAAACCTATTTAAAGATAAAATACATGTAAAATCCCATCTTGCATGTCTTCCACCCCAAACTCCACTAGCATGAAATCTCCAGGTGTCAAACTTTGGAAGAGCCACTTCAAAAACCACTTAGTTAGTGGGAAAATCCAACAATTGGATTTTTCCACTAACTAATGTTTTATTAAAATAAAAATTTATAATAAAACATTTTTTGACAAAAATATGAAATACTATTTTCATATTTTAGAAGTTATTTAATTAAAATATTTTTAATTAAATAAAATAAACAAATTTAATATCACATATTAAATTGTTTTGACACCTAGGTTTGATTAATCATATTGATCAAATTTCAAGCACTTTTATGTTAATATTTTATTTAAAACAAACACTCCAAAAATAATTAATTAATTGTAAATTATATCTTATATAAAATACAAATTTTTCTAAAGACCGAATTTGAACATTTCAAATTCTCACTTTACCTAATTATTCAATTTTGTTTGTAGTGTGCTAGCAAGGAGACCCGATGGACCTACAGATCATGGGCTCCAACAATCTGAGACTAATCGGTTAAACTTTTTAACCTAGTCAATCAACATTCGTTAACTAACAGGACTATCCACTATAGCCTATAGTTGCACTCCGCTCACTATAGATATATTATGTGTCCATTTGATATAATGTCATCAACAAGTTGATCTTCACAAGTTGTACGTAACCTCAGCTAGGTCAATTACTGTTTTACCTCTGAGTTACATCTTTTCTCCTTAAGTATCACTATCCCTCTAATGAACAATTGATTTAGGATCTTAATCACTAAATCCATTCCCTATCAAGTCAATGAGAGGATGGGGCCCCTTGTTTGAGATCCGGGATCAGCCCTTAAGGGAACAACTTTTCCACTATCCCTAAAATGCGTAGGAGTGAATTCCATCATGCAAATTCTATGTCCTAACTATCTACTCGATCTTATCCCTGAAATGGGAGGCATATTGAGCAGCGTTGTTGAGCTCACCCTCACCTATGCAGATCAAGGGACAATTCCGAATAAACAGAAGTTCATAGACAGCTTAGCATTCAAATCAAGTTATCTAGGTCATCAAGAAGTGAAGTTAATCAGTGTTAACATTAAATGGTGTTAATACGTAACAATGATTATTTCGTCGTCAGTCTTACACAATCTCATCGTATAGAACACCCCACTTATATGTCTCTACATGAACGAATTGATCATATTGTTTATGACACTTTACAACATTTGTAACAATCATAAAGCGGATCGTATTAAATAGTATCTATAGAAATAGGTACCCAACCTAATCCATGTACTATAGACTATTTAAGCTATTTTACTAGAACTGGATCCAGTTTATGTCTCCACATAAAGTCCAAAAGGTTTGTAGTTTATTGGATTTAGAGTTATCAATTCAATTTCATTCAACAAGATTTGTCTGAATAAACTTCATATATGTTTACTGTTTACAAACTACAAGTTTTAGGACATACAGCCCAACAATTGCTCCATTTAATCAATATTACATGGTCAATTGAGATAAATACTTGTTTTTCTTCATAATTCAAGGGCATGCAATCTAATTTTTTTGAAATTTTTTCCTATCAAAATTTCTCTCCAATTCTCCAACTTCACCCCAAAAATCTCTCTCAGTTTGGATCCCACAATCTAATTTAAGGCTTGAGAATAGTAGAGAAGATCTTTGTGGTAATCTACAACCTGTTGGAAAGAAGAAATTAGTTGGAATTTGCATCAATTGAAAGTTCTTCAAAGATTGTGCTCTTGAAACCCCACTATTGTTGTTTTTATGAAGTTGCAAGAAAATCCTCTAAAATTAATGTAATTAAAGTGTTTTAGATCCCAATAACTTTCGTTTTTTTTTTTATTGTCAAATCCATCAATTGATATTAGAGCATGATTTAAGCAGTCAATTTACGTTAATTTTAGCTTGGTCGGTGTTTTTTCATTAATTGCATGAAATGGGTTCTAAAATGGATATATTATGGTTTTGGCATTAGATTTTTCTTCAATTATGAATTAATTATTGTAATTGACTCTTTGTTTGTGGGCTTTAATATGTGATTAAGAGTCTGTAAATTTATTAGAGTCAATAGAATTGTAATTAGGTTGTAATTGAAGAAGAATCGAAGCATCATCAACAGTCGGTGAAGCAGCTGTTATACAACATTGCCCTTGGAGCGTTGCAACACTGTTATTCTGCTAGCCTAGGTCAGAAAGAAAATCCCGTGGCATTGCAATGCTAGGATGAAGTGTTGCAATGTTGTGTTGGGTTGTATGTCCTAAAACTCGCAGTTTGTAGAGTTAAACATTTTCTATTATCAATAAAGATGTTATTTAACATTTCTTTAATAAAGTTGTTATTGAATTTGTAAATTGCACTTGTAAAGATTAAATCCAATAAACTAAGATCCATGACTATTATATGAATACTTGAACTTTTTGTGGCGACATAAAAGTAGATCAACTTCAAGTAAATAGTCAAAATGATCTATAGTATACGAATAAAGTTGGGTGCCTTATTCTGGTAACACTATCAGATGTGGTCCACTCTGTAGTTGTTGCAATTTGTTGTAAGTGCTACAAACAAAGTAATCTTGATTCGTTCATGTATTGACATGAGGGGTAGGGGCATCCTATGCAATGAGTTTGTGTAAGATCGGACCAAGAAATAAGTCACTCTTACTTTATAACGTTGTTTACTATTTAAGACCGACTTTTTCACTTAGATGACCTAGATAACTCGATCTTAATCCTGAGCTAGCTATGAACTCCTGTTTATTCAGGATTATCCTTAGATTTGCATAGGTGAGGGTTCGCTCAACAGCACTGATGCGTGTAGTTATGCAATGAAATAATGGGAAATAATGCGTTGACGGAAAATGCATTGAGCATGCAAGTTTTCTTAGCAAGATCCAAGTATAAACCCTATTGAGTTTTCCTGGTAAGCTTAGGGTCGAACTCAAGGACTAAGGAAAACAATATGCGATGGTAATTTTTAGATCACTTTGCGGTAACAAATAAATCAAGGAGTTGGTTGGTATGTTGTTTACAGTATAAAGTGTATGCGACGGAGTTAAGAAAAGAGTTAATATTACGAAAGATGCGATGAGTTGTAGGGGAACGGGTTGAGAAGGAGTTTAGCTAACACTTCCTAGGATTTCGTTCATGTTATGCGATCATGCTACACACATACAACAACAAATCATCTCTCAATGTAAATGCTACGGCTTCTAGTTTTAGAATGCATGCGATATATGCGATGATGTCTATAGGACTTACATCTAAGCCTCTATTCTTGTCTATGTAATGACGAATGACACACACATATACAAAGCGACCACATACTACCATAACCTATCTCTAAGGTGCATGCGATGCATGTTGGCAAACAAAGCTTATCTCTAAGTCCCTATCTCTTGCTTATGCAGATCTAATCTTGATCTCTTTAGTTAAGATTCTAACTTAGCTCTCTCAAGTCTTAGGTTCTTTCTTTAGAATCTCTCTCAAGTAGCTCTAAAGGGTATTAGGCGCAGCATAAGACAAGATGATCGCATGCAATGAAAATCCTAGGTCATGTTAGCTAAGTACTCTTCAACCCATTCGATAGATTTAGCTATTCATGCGTATTTTAAAGAGAGTGAACAGATGTAGATAAGCAAGTGCCATTCTATAAATATATAATCGAAGTACAGAATGACAATGCGAAATAAGAATAAAGAGCCTGGTAGTAATTTCCTGCTTCCCAAGGCTTTTACACTGTTCTTCTCTACTCTACTCAAAAGATATTCTTGCTCTCACAAGAGTCAGCCCTCTCTATGTTCTTCCATGCTCCACGGTACTCTCTCGAGCTGACCAGGACGATCTCCCGACATCTTTTCCCTTCTATCACTTCCGTCTTTTAAGTATATGAAAAATAAGAACAAGGCTAACTATCGTCTATATGGTGAAATCTAAACTGGGCGAACTGAACGAACTGCTTTACTGAAGGTGGTATGCGGTATTTATAGGGCTTCAGCGTGAAAAGCTTATTCTCTCTTATGATTATGGGATGACATTAATTCTCTGTTTGATGCACCGAATAATTGTCACTGAAAAGTTGAGTGTACTTGCTACAGTAGGTTGCTAACAACTTGTCAACTTAATTCGAAATTGACCGTCATTAGCTTTCTGTCCCATCGTGATTTATTTAGCTTTCACTCAGATGTGCCCACCTTGATGCACTGGCTCTATGTGGCCATCTTCTCGAGCAGATTTTTGCGAGCACAAACGATCGCATAGCCTTGCGATCGCAATCTCTTAATGCGCTCGAACGTTAGTTTCTTTAGATCACATTTCCGCCTTGCATCAATGCATTTTATTAGTTTCTTTAGATCACATTTCCACCTTGCGTCAATGCATCTTCCTGCATAAAATACATAAGTTAGCTGTTTTCATGCGATGGATGCATGCGATTGCAATATTGTGATAAATGCTTTTGGACGCAATACTGTATATTTTTACCATCGTAATCCTACATTGTTTATAACTTTGTGCCGTAATAATGTGTATTTCTACCCGTTATCAAGCATCGGTTCAATAAGCCTCCCATTTCAGGGGCAAGACCGGGTAGATAGCTGGGGACATAAGATGCAAGACGGAATTCACGCCTATCCAATTGAAGGATACGAGAAAGGTTGTTCTCTTAAGTGATGAATCTGAGTCTTGAACAAGGGGCCTCACCCTCTCATTGGCCCAGGAGGAATCTGGTTTAGTGATTGGATCACAAACCACTTGTTCATTAGAGGATCAGTGGAACTTAAGGAACAAGACGTAATTTCGAGGGTAAAACAACATTTGACCCAACCATTATTACGAACAACCTGTGAAGGGTCGACTTACTGATTATGGTTAAATCAAATGGACACAAATATATCTACAGTGAAGAGAGTGCAACTTGAAGGTACTCTTATTCAAGAGTACCTACGAGTGGAAGCGGTTCTTTCCAATTCATTGTGACATAATTTCCACATATACATTGAAATATACTAAATATGCATTTATAACGCTAAATTACTGGCATGCTCAAAGGAATAATAAATAAGAGATCGAGAGATCATACCAGTTGAAGACTTATTTTTCACAGCAAATCTCACTTTCGCTGAAACGGTAAGCTATCGCTCAGCAAATCCCAATCGTCTACCTCGAACAGTCTCCACACGAGCAGAAGGAAATGAGGACGACACCACCACTCAGAGCCCTCAATATTCTCGGAGTGAGAATCCAAAGGGTGGGCTTTGTTCGGATTTGGTAAAGGGGAAGAGGAAGGAAGATCGTATACAACGATCAAGCAAGTGGGAGAAAGTTTCGTCTATCGTATAGACAAAATGTTTGATCGTTTAGGTGAAGTATACGATCGTGTAGGAAAAGGTAAGCGATCGTCTAAATGATCATGTAGGAAAAGCTAAGTGATCGTCTATACGATCGTTTAGTAAATATTGGACGCTAAACAATCGCTTAGGAAAAGGTAAACGATTGTTTAGTAAATAGCGCGCACAGATGTAAGCATTAAGCGATCGCTCAGCACTATTGTATAGGTAAGCGATCGTTCAAGCACTATCGTATAGGAACAGGTTTTACTAAGCGATGACACACTTCAACACTATATCTGCGCATACCAAATGCTTAACACACCGTGAGCTATTTAAGCATCTCAAAGAGATTCTTCAACTTACTCATCCGTTATAAAAATAGAAGAGACACTGACCTATTATCCCTTAAACCGTCCAATTAATAGACAATGAATATAATCACATCATATTCATAACCTATGGATTAATATCATATATTAATCATAGTATTTTTCCTCCACTAGATATAAATCATATTTATATCCAATTTCCTCCAAATTAATATATCTCATACATAAAGTTAATTATATCATATATAATTAACTAGTTCAATTATATCATAAATAATCGAACTCCCTCTTGTCAATTTGAACATTTCAAATTGACCCAAAAACTTATTCTCGACTTATATCCAAGCTACTAAGGGGACCTTATGGACCTATGGCTCGAAGCTCCAATGATACGTGAATAACTGACTAAACTCTTTAGCCACAATATCCACCATCCGTTAACTGCCAGACATTCTACTAAAGACCGACAGCAGAACTCTTCTTACCATAGATATATTTCTATGTCCATTGGATATAACCAATCATCAGTGACCCTTCACAGATGCTCGTAAGTACAACTAGCCAATTTATCGTTTTTCCCCTGTAGTTACATCTTACTCCTTCAGTATCACTGATCCCTCTAATGAAAAATACAACATAGTCCAACTATGTGTGAACACCTCTTGGGCCATGAGAAGGTGTGTGGTGCCACATCGTTCAAGCCTCGGGATCAGCCCTTAAGAGAGCAATCTATCTACTTACCCTTGCTTTGGGGAATGAGTGAACTCCATCTTGTGAAGTTGAGTTCCTAGCTCCCAAATTAGACGAATCTCTAAAGTAGTGGGTTTGAGTCAGCGCTCTGGCCACTCGCACACATGTAAATCAAAGAACCGCCCTCAATGGCAGGAGTTCCCAACTCACTCAGGATTGAGGTCATGTTATCTATGGTCATCCTAACGAAGTGAAGTCTCTGTCATGAATAGAGTTATATGAAGAGACGTTAACACTTCGAGGTCAATATATTGGTACTAAGAAATTCCTTATGGGAAGGTTATTAGATTATAAGATGTTTGATACCAAGTTGATAGTCAATTAGATGGAAGAATTGCAAACTATCACCAGTGATTTGAAAAATGAATGAATGGCCATTAGTGAGCCATCTCAAGTTGCTGCTGTGATTGAGAAGTAGTCTTCTTCCTGGAAAGACTTCAAATGTTATCTCAAACACAAGCAAAAGGTAAAACTCCGTATAAAAGAGGATAATCGAAAAGGAGATAAAACTTTGTTAGAAGTTGAAACCAAGGCTCATATTACTAAAGCTTAAAAACATAAACCCAAGAAGCAGAATTTCAAGGGAAAAAATGTGAATCATGGGTCAAAGAACAATGCTAGCAAGCACAATCAAGACAATTAGGTTTGTGGTAAGAATGACTATACTGCTACAATGTGCAAGCACAAGAAGGGACAAAGTTTCAATAATCAAGCCAATCTTGTGGAAAATGACGATTTGGTTGTCGTCATTTCTAAGGTAAACATAGCTCCATACACTAAAGGTTGGTGGATTGACACTAGTGCTATTAGGCACATTTGTAATGGCAAGTCATTGTTCATTACATATGAGAAGCTAGATGGCAACGATATGTTGTACATGGGAAATGCTTCAATTGTCTCAGTGGAAGGCAAGGGAAAGGTTCTGTTGACTGGACTTCTGGAAAGATGCTTACCCTTAATGATGTATGGCATATGTCAGAGATTTGAAAGAATCTAGTGCCAGGAACTCTACTTAACAAAAATGGGTTCAAGCTTGTATTTGAGTCAGATTAATTTATTTTGACAAAGGGGGGTATGTATGAGGGAAAAAGCTATCTAAGTGATGACATGTTCAAATTGAATGTACATGCACAAATGCCAAAGAATAATAATAATATCAACTTTTATGCTTATATTGTTGAGTTGTGTGATGTTTGACATTCTAGATTGGAGACATGTCAATTACCATTCTTTAAATAGAATGGTACGTTTAGGACTATTGTTAATTTTAATATTGATAATTGACACAAATGTGAAATTTGTGTTGAATCAAAGTTTACTAGAAAGTCATTTTCATATGTGGAAATAAGTAATGAGTTACTGGATTTAATCCACATTGATGTATGTGACATAAAAAGTACTCCCATACGAGATAGTAAAAGATACTTTGTCACATTCCTTGACGATTGTAGTAAATATTACCATGTATATTTATTACATAGTAAAGATGAAACCTTTAATGTTTTCAAAACATACAAGGCAGAAGTTGGAAATCAACTTGAAAAGAAAGTAAAGGTGCTTAAATAAGATAGAGGTGGTGAATATGAATCATCATCACTTTATTAATTATGTGAAGTTAATGGTATAATCCATCATACTACAACACCTTATACACCATAACAAAGTGGTGTAGCTCAAAGAGGTTAATTGCATGTTCAATAGTTCACGTTTACCTCACAATTTGTGGGGGGAAGTTTTCATGACAACAAATTTTATACTAAATAGAATTCCACATAAGAATACCAATAAGTCGCCTTATGAAGTAAGAAATAGAAAGTTACCCTCGTTTAAAATGTTGAAAGTGCAGGGGTGTTTGGCAAAGGTATACGTTCCTTTACCAAAAAGAACCAAACTTAGGCCTAAGACAATTGATTGTCTTTATAGGCTATGTAATGCATAATGCTGCTTATAGATTCATGGTGATTTAATTGGAAATATTATATATCAATAATAATACTATAATGAAATCTATTGAAGCTAAATTCTTTGAGGATATTTTCGTTTAAAGGAAGAAGGGCATAAAATTATTGGTACCAAAAGAACCAATGAGGCTTGCTTGTCGAAAGGTCAAGACGATCAGAATACTGAGTTTGAACCTAGAAGAAGCAAAAGAGCTACGAAAACTATTTCTTTTGGACATGATTTCATAACTTATATGATAAAAAATGAGTCTCAGGCTTTTCAAGAAGCTGTATCATCTTATGCACCTTATTGGAAGGGAACTATCAATAGTGAGCTAGAATACATTTTACATAATAATACATGGGTATTGGTTGATTTACCTCCTAAAAGTAAACCAATTGGGAGTAAATGGATTTTTAAGAGAAAACTAAAGGTTGATGACACTATTGATAAGTACAAAGCCCGGTTAGTAGTTAAAGGCTTTCGCCAAAAAAGAAAGGCTAGATTTCTTCGATACCTATTCTCTAATGACGAGGATTATATCTATAAGAATGTTAACTGTAATAACAACTTTATAACATTTGGAAATATACTAAATAGATGTAAAGACTGCATTTTTAAATGGAGACTTAGATGAAGAAATTTATATGGAACAACCTAAAGGGTTTGTTATTTAAGGACTTGAAGAAAAAGTTTGTAAACTTGTTAAGTCTCTCTATGGGTTGAAACAAGCACCTAAACAGTGACATGAAAAGTTTGATCACATTATGTTATTAAGTGGATTTGAGATAAATGAGTGAGATAAATGTGTCTTTGTTAAAACCTTAGATTAAAAGTATGTTATTGATTCCACTAAAAGGATGTTGAAATCAAATTTTGATTGAAAGACTTTGGTCTTGCTGATGTTATCCTTAGAATTTAAATAACAAGAAATCCAAGTGGATACATACTTTTTCAATCTCATTATATAGAGAAAGTGTTGAGAAAAATTAATAATTTTGAGAGTAAGTCGGTTGTTACTCCATTTGATCCAAATTTTAATTTGAAGAAAAGAATGATGAATGTGTATCTTCTCTAGAATATTCTAGAGTTATTAGTAGCTTAATTTACTTAACAAATGTATAAGACCTGATATTCCCTAGTTAGTAGGAAGGTTAGCAAGATACTTCAACAATCTTGGGCATGATCATTGGAATGCGTTAGTCAGAGTTCTGAGGTATTTGAAGTACACTCTAGATTATTAATTGTATTATACGAGGTATCTACATGTACTGAAAGGATTTAGAGATGCTAATTGGATTTATAATAGCATGGAGACTAAATCAACCAATGGGTATATTTTTACCTTAGGTGGAGAAGTTGTATCAAGAAAATCTTCAAAACAAATGTGTATAACATGTTCTACTATGGAATAAGAGTTTATAGCTCTTGATAAAGTAGGAAAAAAAAAGTTGAATGACTCCAAATTTTTTTGAAGATATTCCATTGTGGCCAAAGCTTGTAAATGCAACATGTATTTATTTTGACAATTTAGTTGCTTTTATGAGGGCCAAGAATAATGCCTATAATGGTAAGTCGTGACATATTAGACGCGTGCATAATTCGATAAGATAATTGCTCTCTAATAGAATAATTTCCATTGACTATGTGAAATTGAAAGAAAATATTGCAAATCCTCTGACGAAAGGATTGTCAAGAGAGCAAGTCATATATACATCGAGTTGGGCTAAAGCCTATGAAATGAGTTATCCGATGGTAACATACCCTAATTAACTGGAGATCCCAAAATCTAGGTTCAATAGGCGAACTAGCTGGATAATTCATAGTTGACACACTAAGAAACTTATAGTTTCTTCCCATTTCTATGATGTTCTAGAGTATGTGATCCGTTGATGTTAAAGTTATATTGTTATTTTGTTTTACAAGAGGAGTAGTGATGTGATGCTCTTAATCAATATTTACCTATATGAGAGTAGACGTGAGATCGCTTCTATAAGAACTTTTTAAATGACTTATATTCTCTAAAGCTCTCATGAATTCAAAATTTTTGTCCAAGACCAAGACGGACACAAATGTATAAAACTCAAAGATACAATATGAGTTGTATGTGTTATTTATTATCTCAATTCACTAATGAGAAGGATAGTTCCAGAGCTTAGTCTCACTATTTCTTCAATAAATTTGATGGATACTCATTAAGGAAGGTTCAAGTTCAGAAGACATCTCTCCTGATGTATAGCTTGTTTGTTTGTTCTCAATGGTTTTGTTGGATTTTTCTCACTTTCTTTCATGTGGAGGATTGTTGGATACATATAGTGAAAGAAAGTGAAAGTTTGGTGAAGATTTGAAATATTAAATGAATTTAATTGTGTAGATTAAATTCATTGTTTAGAAACTTTCAAATAGAATTAAAACTTCAAATTAAAATGATGTTTCAAGTATAAATTTAATATATATGAAAGTTAAATTTGTAGTTTTTTTAGTTCGAATAAGTTGTGTTTGATTTTTGTCAAGTAAGAACTTAATTGAGTTAAATTTGACAAATGTTCCAATTTATGTATTTATTTGATTTTATTTTATAAATTGGAGAGTTACCAAGTTGCTAGCCTATAAATAGCAACTTGGTTCTTTATTTGTAGCATCTCATTCCAAATTGAACAGTTTTCTCATTTCTTTCTTTCTTTTGTTCTTGTGTTGAGTTGAGAGCAAGTATTCAAGAGTTCTGCCAGATCCGAGTAGTTCGAGGTTGCAGTTTTATCGAAGTTAGTCATTATATCCTACTGAGATGATCATTGTAGTCCGCTTGTAGCTCGTGCAAAGCGAATAATTGTCTTCTGGACAATGCTTACCAGAAGCGTGCTTCGACTACATTTTGGGTCTCCAAAAGTTTTGAAGTTCTTTCAAGTCTTTGGTTATTTTCATATCTAAGTCGTGACCATCTAACTTTTTTTTTAGTTTAAATATTATATATTGAGAATTGTTTCTAGTAATTGAGGTGTAATCAGTTTGCTAGTGTATTCAGTTTTTTATATACCATTTCTCCAAACATCTATTTCGCTAATTAGTATGATTAATAGGACCAGTGATCCCTTTTCACAAGGTTCAATTGTTTCTAACGGATATTACTTTGAATGGTTCCTCTGTATACGTTGAATTAGTTTTTGATAAGCGGAAATGAATTTTGACAGCTCATGTGTTAGCTCGACGAGGTTTTACTTGTGTTTCATTCACTTGGGGTGATAATTTTTCGTCTTGGTTACTTTCGTGTTGTAAGCATGTTACAATTTGTGCTTATATTTTGTATTTTGGTCGAACTTAGATGGTCTTTTTTGTTGATGTTTGAGGTGCTTTTCCTTTTTTTTTTTTCAATTAAATTAGATTTTTTATTAAAAAAATCATTAATATATTTTTTTGAGTTGTTTAAATTAAATTAATATAATGATATTATAGATCATGATTATCTTCTTATTTAAGTTTTATCTACTATTTTTTATGGTTCCTAATATATATTTTGATACTTATTTGAAAATGATAATATATCCCTACCATTTGACATTCTTCATTTAGAGTGATTGTTTTAAAATTATTTTTCTTTCTCTTCCTTCTAATAATTTTTTCTTTTTGAGCTATTTTTAAAATTATTATTATTACTAGATTATTTTTTAGTTCTATCTCTTTCCTTCTTTGTTTAAAACTAACGTTCCCTTCATTTTAGATATTTTATTTATTTTTTAATTTTATTAATTGAAAATTGATCACCCATTTTTTGAGATCTCAAGTATATGTCGAATATATTGGTATGAAAAATGTAATATACATTGCATAATACCATGATTTATTTCTTGGTGTGTTTACAGATATACAGAAAAATGTAAATATACATCAAATATGTTGTTCAGTATATAAGACAATATATTATACAAATTATATCATTCATGCACTTATCAAATATAACTCATTTTCTTCCCAAAACTTTTCATTGATTATTGTTTTCATTTATGAAGACAACAATTTTTCAGATTTTTGTAGATATTTTTTCTTACTTGTATAAGTTTAGAAAAGAAAACTATTTAGTAAAGTTCAAGAAACTTCACTTACATGTTGAAAGCTAAAAAAGGTAAATTGGGTCATATTTTTGTGTAAAATAATAGTTCATTAGATTACAATTATATAATTAGGTATATTTATTTAGGCTATATTTATAGAAAGCCCTATTTTAGTCACATGTAAATTAAATAAAAATTATAATTTTAATCACATCTCTATTTCAAAATTAAATAAAACAAATATTCATTTAACCTTTTTAGTTTATTTTAAACTTAACTGTATTAAGATAATTAAACTAATGTATAATCTAACAGTTGATTATATATATTTATATATATCACAAACTCAAGATTTATAAATGTGTACTTCATTCTCAGGTTTTCTAAGCCTGCATTTCAAATACAAACTTTTTAAATACAGGCTTCCAAAACTTGCATTGTGTTTAATTTTCTTAAACTCAAGTGGTCTAAACTTATCAACCTAATTCCAGACTTAATATTATTGGGTTTAAGATTCCAAACCTACACACTAAACTCCCCTTAAATTTAAAGTACAAAGATTTTTCCCTTTTGCAAAGAAAAAAAGTACAGAGATTTTATAAAATGCAAGTTTTATGCATACGATGAAGGTGCCAAACAATAAATGGATGTTGTAGGCCTAATTTACAAATGATCAATTAATCAAGACCATTTGAGTTAAAGCATAGCCCAAGTACTATTTTTAGTACAATAGTTACTGAGATAGAAACCAAACTTCCACCCTAAAGGAAACGAATGCATGCCAATCGATGAGCTAACCTCACTTTAACCATTTGACCTTTATATTTGTGTAGGTTTTGATTCAATCAATATCACACATTTAGTAAAGTACAATCTTAATTTCCTATTTACGGTTGAATCTCTTTATCTATATAATTAAACTATGTGCTCTAAATTTGTCAAGATGAATTTAGCTCGATTGTAGTTTACATATTTTTTTTTATAGAATAAAGATTTGATCTCCATCACCACAATGTTATATTAAAAATAGTTTGCTCTATTTATCTACAATGTAGAGATTTCCTTTTCTGTGAAATCTCTCACTTTTACCTCAACTTAAATCTTTAAGTATGATTAAAAAAAACAAGATTTTTTTTTAAATTTTAAAATTTTCTCATTTTTGACCAATTTTGAAGTACTAAAATAAAAGTTATAATCAAGCAACATGTTAGGCTATGTTTAATGATAGGGGGAAAAAAAGGAAAATACATGTCTACCAGTACACATGGGAATTAATCTATGACCTAACAATTGTTTTTGTTTTTTTATTTATTTTTTGCTTGTTTATTTATTTATTTAAGAGCAATCGGCTATATCTAGTAATGGAAGCCAATAGATTTATGATATTATCAAAAGTCAATATTAGGAATTAATGGGAAGCATCTAAATGTAGTATAGGGATGAAAGTTGTAACCTACTTGCTTGTTTATTATAACTCAATATTAAATCGAATTAAATTATATAATCTAGATTCAAATTTCAATAATTTCAATCAATCAACTTTAAAATAAAAAATATATTTACATTACTTGAAAATTTTATTTATACTCAATTGTACGATTTAAATGCTAAAAGTCCACGATTTGGACCGATATTTGTTTAATAGAAAAGAAGATTATGACATTAGATGTCCTATGCCCCTCTAGTTGTCACCCAATAGAAATTTAATAAGAAGTTTTTAGTGTAAGAAAACTTAAAAGAACCTAGAAAGCTAGTGGTTTTATTGGTGTAAAAAGATGGACATATCATAGGATTAGGTAAAGTTTAGTAAATTTGGTTGAAATTCAATGGTGTTGGCTGGTCAAATGAAAGTATTACTCTTTCAAATAGAATTGAGATCGAAAATTCAAATAAAGAAAAAAAAAATAGAGGGAGGGATCTCTTGAATCGATTTCATTTACATCCTATTTTCAATTATCATTAGAGAACTAAAATTACGAAGACGGACTCTTATACTTTTTAAAAAAAACTCATTAGTGATAAAAGTGGAGAAAAATAACGTTCGAGCTAAGATATTGTCATAAGGATGGAAGGGACTCTTCGATCATCCAACAAGACAATTATAGCCATTAGGGTTGGCAAAAATTTCAGCGGAGTCGGGTCCTCGCCCCGAGATCCGACAGGGATGGGGAGAGTATCCATGCCCATCACTGTCCCGATTAAATTTATTATTATTATTATTATATAATGTTAATTACAAATATTTATATATATACATAAAAAAAGTCGTGGATGGATCTTCGTGGGACCCGTTTCTTTGGCGGGGAATCTCCGTCTCTGCGAGACCCGTTTCTCCAGTGAAAGATATCCTGCAGGAACGGGGATGGGGAGTCCCCCGTTCCGCCCGGTCCTGTTACCAACCGTAATAGCATACCAAATCCTACCCAAAAAAATAGGTAAAAAAGGGTATTTAAAAAAGAAGTGTGAGAACAAATTTCAAGCCTTACACATATAGCAGACGTCTACAAACAAAACAAACTATAAACGTGGATGTTTTTCATTGGTGGCGTATGGTGGTCCTTAAAGCACCGGATTGTTTCCCACGCGCTTAAATGCTTACACATTGAAAACGCGCGTACGACGAGGAAAACAAATCGAACTCTGACAACGACGATGCATACTTTCTTCTCATCGGAAGACCTCTCCGATAACTCCTTCTGGCCGCCACAGCCGGCGCCGTCATCTTCGCCGCCGTCTCATTCTCCTTTTCGGTCGCCGGGTCCTTCGTTGACGATGAACCGAAGCGCCTCTGAGTGGGCGTTCGAGAGGTTTCTCGAGGAAGTTTCGGCGTTGCCTGTGAATAGTTGCCCTTCGACTACTTCCGATCGCGTGGCGGTTTCTCCCGTGGATGTGGCATCTCCCGCTTCTCAGTCTTCAACGTCGAAGCGTGATGAAGGTGATGATGAGATTGTGGAGATCAAGAAGGCGGATTGTGATCATGATCGTTCTCAGCCAATTCCATCTTCGGATCCATCGAAAATGGTTCGGAGTAGTTCTGATCGATACCGTGTGTTTTTGAAGAATCAACTTGATATGGCTTGCGCTGCTGTGGCTCTGTCGCGGGTGATTCATGATTGTTTCTCTCTCTCTTTCTCTCTTGAAACTGATCGGTGTACTGTACTCTTGATGAATTTGGGATTTGAAATGCTGAACTCTAATTGCGTTTTGAGTAACTCCATTGGTTTCTTTTGAATGAGAACTTGTTTTAGCCATTTTTGTGTTCGGCATTGCAGGCTGCGTCTTTGGAGCCCAAAGGTCCAGTTCAGCCAGCCGACCATCGTGGGCAAACATCGAACGCATTCCAATTTGGCATGCAAGCTCCGGGCCAAGGTAGCTTCCTCTCGTTCAGTCTACGGATTTTATTATATTCATTATTTATCGTTGTCAAGCTCATTAAGTAGTTAAAGTTTATTGTTCCTATGGCTTTCGATGGCCGTTTTCCATTTGGAGTGGACAGAAGTATTGAGCAACCTCTTGTATATGAGAAGATCTAGTCCTTGAAGTCAAATTTGTAAAAAAGCATGCCGAATTTCTTAATTTTATTTTCCTGTTCTCTGTTGTGGGGAATGTTGATATATTGTTCTTGGCGGAGGGCGGTGTAATATTTCTTTAGAAGCCAAATCCTTTGAACACCCCGACTCCGAAGTGTTGTTTTTGTTTCATCAAGTTGAGGTTTCGTAATTATGAATAATGGTTTGAAAAGTTGCCGGATGTAGTGCCATGACAAAATGGCATGCAACCGGACTTTTCTGATCCACTTTGGTTCTATTGAATGTCTTGACTCTTTTCGATAATTTTATAATTATCTCTATCTGATATTTGATGGTGTTCATCTCCTGGTAGGCTAGTTCGATTTTTCTATTGATCTCCTGGTGTGCCCCCCCTTTTTTTTTTTTGTAATCATCCTCTCTGTCTTATTATTTGAAATCCTTTATTTCTATCTTGTTAGGTCTCTAGGTATTGTTTTGACCCCATTTTGTTTTCCTTGTATTTGATAGGAAACAAAAACCATTCATTGGTATGATGAATGGAATACATGGGGATTCCTATCGGATAACATTACAAAAAAACACCTCCATTGATTAAAAAAAATACCTCCATTTTTTTGGCTCCGCTTTTGGACAATGATTTTTGTAAGCTTCTTTTGTATTATTTCATTTTTCTCAATATAAGCTCAACATCTACTAAAAATAAAAAGAAAAACAGGTGTGCTCAAGATAACAGTCGATATATTTTTAGGGAATCTCACATTTTACAAGTTACATCTCTTTTCTTGATGCATCTTGCCCCTTCTCACTCTCTTACCATTTAAATTGTGTGCTATAACTGCAATATCACTTTTGCTCTATGGTGGCTGTAGCCTCTGATCGTGGTACTTCAACCAAAGAAAGTGAGGTTTCTGGTAGCCCACTTGGGATTCCATCCTTACCTGCAATACCTAAGAAACTAGGGGTACAACCTGCTCAAACAACAAGTGGATCATCCAGAGATGAGTCTGATGATGATGATCTTGAAGGTGACATTGAAAACATTGAGAATATGGATCCTGCTGATGCAAGACGCGCTAGGAGGTAATTTTGGTTTATTGTTCTGTGGACTTTGTTTCTCTTGCTTATGTCAAATTGTTAATCCTCTGAATTATCCAGCCGTTCATATTTCCGTTGATTGAGGATATGACTCAAGCAGGGATCATTTACTTTATTATGCTCTTCTATTATGTTTTTCACCCGTTATAATGTTTAGAGAAGGTATTGTTGTTATATCTTTTTTGATTATCTAAGTTCATCGTGTGCTCAACTTGTTGATCTACCTCGAGTCTCATGTCAAATTCCCTTCACAATCGCCTTCTACATTAACCAAAAAAAAAAAAAAGAAGTTACAATCTCACGTTCTGATCAAATATTTTGGAAAATAGAATTCTGTAATTTTTATGAGTAGAGATATATTAAGCATGTTTCACTTTACTTTGTGTTTGAAATCAACTATCCTCTTTTATTGTTGCTTCTATTGAAGAGTGTTTTCGTGATCTTTATTGGTTTTTGGGTAAGGAGATATCTCATCTTCCATCCTGTCCTCTTACTTGTCTAGTGAATGTTCTTATCTTAATGGAAGAGATTTCGTTTCTAATCAGTAAATAAATAAATTAGAGAGGAGAGAAAAAGAAGGCCCTATGGGAAAAATCAGTTCTTCTACCCAATTTGTTGCCCGGTCCTAGCTTTACTCACTTGACATTGATGGTGGCCTAGGATGTTGTCAAATAGAGAATCAGCAAGACGCTCCAGGCGACGAAAACAAGCACACTTGACTGAACTTGAGACACAGGTACTGTAAAATGTCTACCCTTATATGTTCTCGGGTATTTTTCTTATTGAAACAATTTCTAAATGTGGTTCCTTTTCTAAAGGTTGGTCAACTTAGGGTTGAACACTCTACTTTGTTAAAGCGTCTCACAGATGTAAATCAAAAGTACGATGATGCTGCTGTTGACAATAGAATTTTGAAAGCTGATATTGAGACTTTAAGAGCGAAGGTTAGTCATTTCTGGTTTGTTTGTTTATTTGTTTGTTTGTTTTTTTTTTCTTTCCTCTTAAAATCTCCCTTGGGGTTTGGAAGGAATGGAAAGCTTTCCAAAAAAAAATAAAGAAAAATAAAGAAAAATAACATAAAAGACAAAAACAAGGACATAAAGGACCATCTAATGAAAACAGAAACTAGGCATCTACGGTCTCCCATGCAGAATGATTTAATTTTTGATGCATGCCTCTTCATCTACCTTCGGCAATTCTTGATCCTCGAAGGTTGTATTTTCCTCCAGTTCCTTCACACCCTTATTTCTTGCACTCTGTCTTTCTCTATAAACTCCTTTCTTTTCTTTAACTTTCCACCAATTCCCTTTTTTGTTCATTCTTTTCTTCCACTCAAGAGTACCATTTTCCACATTTTTTTAGGCAGGAACCTGCTTTTTGCGTATCATAGATTATTTTTTCTTGGTTCCTAGAGAGCATTTCAGAGATAAGCATCTATGCATGATTCAAATGCACTTATAAGCTGTTTTCATAACTGGAAGATGACAAGAACAAGAACTATTTAAAAGTGCAATAAAAGCATAACTACAACCACCATGGATTGACCTAGTAGTTAATAAAGGTTAATGTAAATAGCAAAGAGCTCAAAGGGAATGAGTTGAAATCATAATTGCCACCTATCTAGTATTTCATTTCCTACGAGCTACATTGACAACTAAAAGTAGTAGACCAATGTAGTAGTCCCATGAGAATAGTCTAGGTGTCTAATTTGGACATTCAAAGTTATTAAAAAAATGGAAAAAGCATCAGAACCACATTAAAGAACAATATTGTCATGAATTGTTTTGTACCTCAACGAGTGAAGGTACATAGAGGTTTTTTTTTTTGGATAAGAAACTATTTCATTTATGAATGAGATCTCCAAAGAGTACAAAATGAGCCCATAAACGGGATTACAAAAGATTCCTCCAATTAGATACAAAGAAATTTAGATTGTAACTATTGAAGGGCTGCAAATTTTTAACCAAAAAAGGGCATTGAAAATGGACGATTCAAGAACATGAACATCCCTAAGGGATCTTTCTTTTCCATTGAAAATCTTAGAATTCCTCTCATCCCAATTCTTCCAAAGAATGGCTCTGGTTAATGCTGTCCCATAAGAATCCTTTTGTTGTCACAAAAGGGTGATCAGTGAACAACATTCTAACCCATGCAATAGTGTCCATGGAGCCGCAACATTCCAACCAAAAGCAGAAAACATAACAGCCCAGATTTCAGCAGCAAAGGAGCAGTGGAAGAAGATGTGATTTTGAGTTTCATTATCCTTTTTGCAGAGGCAGCACCAGGAGGGAGAGAGATTATGCCAAGGACATCTTTTTTATGTCTTATCCAATGTATGGAGACAGGAATGGGCAATTTCCTAAAGATGAAACTTGACTTTCTTAGTACAAGGAAATTTCCACAAGTGCTTGTTGAGATCCTTCATGGAAGAAAATGTTCCAGAGTCTGGGTGAGAAATTAAGGACTTGTCAGTAAAATAACCACTATCATCCAATTTCCAGATCCAAATGTCTTCCCTCAGTGTGAGATTAAGAGTGGGGATGAGTTGATTTAAGGAGACCCATTCAGAAATTTCATCCTCCTGAAGGTTTCTTTCTTCTAAAGTTCAGCACCCAAGACGAGGTATCAATACTCCAAACCTCAGCAATGGAGGCCTGTTTAGATTCAGCTATTGCAAAAAGCTTTGGAAAACACTTGTGGAGAATTTTGGTCCCAATCCAATGGTCTAGCCAAAAGGATGTGGGTTGGCCATTCCAAACAGAGCATCGAAAATTTGTAAGGATGTTGGCCATCTGTTTGCTAATGTGGAGCCAAGGACTTCATGATGATATGTGGAGCTTTGTAGAAGGTATATGGAGAAAATAAACTTTCTAGTGTTTGTTGATGCACCTTGATGACAGATGGTGCGAACTTTCAGAAAATTTAAATGCCCATGAATTGCACAAGTTCTACCATCACAATTGCTAATGTGGTGGTGGTTGTTGGTCACCACTGAGTCAATGATGAGATATTGATTGGATGCTTCTTAGGTAAAGATGTACTTTCTTTCTCGATGTTGTGGTACTGCTACCTCAACTACACTAGCGTGATATAAAAGAGGTATGATTTGAATTGTCCTATGATTGAGGTCATCGAGAAAGTCATACGACTCATGCCTCGATGATTTAAGGTCACCAAGGAACTTGAATAGTCAAAAGGCTTGGTCGGTGTTGCTTTGGTTTTGGAGGTAAATGGAGAGAAGTCATTTTATAAGTTCCATGATGATCAATTGCTGGATTTGTTGTCAATAGCTTTTATAGCACTGCCAGCCTAGGAAGTTATTTACTGGTCTATTGTCATAGGCTTAACAACATGCACCCGTGTTGTCAGATCAATGTTTAAAATATTGATGTATCAAACTTTCAATTATGTGGATATTTGATGGATATAGCAATAAATTATTAATATCGACATATATTTCTATAAATCAAATAATTTAGAAATTATAAAAATCATTTAAATTAATAATTAAGTTCTTGTCGCTCTCTAAATAAGTTATAGATCTTATTATTGTTATTTATATTTAAATAGATTATTTGGTGATTTTTTTAATACTTTTTATGGGTATTCATACACGATATCGAAGATGTCCATTTAACTTTGATATTGATGTCGAACTCTCTAATTAACAAATATATTGATATATTGACAGATATTTTAATCATTGTGTTGGCTACATCGTAGACACGTGAAAATCAGTGTTTATTTATTTATTTTTAAATTAAAAAACTGTTGCCTATTCTTTTGGACATTGAAAAAATAAATCCAGCCCCAACCCTTAAAAATAATCTCAATTTGAAAGAAGAAAACTTAGAAAATAAAAATAAAACCCATTTTCCTTCGGTCAAACTTTCTTCTTCTTTTTTTGTTTTTTGTTTTTTTTGTAATTCTGTACATTGCGACATATCTGGATGATTAGTAGTGATGGGAAGGCTTTCAATGGTTTTTTTTTTCTCTCTCTATGTGGGATGCCCTTCCTCCGAGTCTTTTGGTTGTTCTTGTTCTCTTTTGGAATATGATCTTGTTTCTTGTTACAAAAAACCCTTTGAACTAAAAGGAGAACTCATTTTTTCTGCTCCAAAATTGGAAAGAGGGAGAAAGAAAGTACCGACTAGGAGAGAGAAATAGAAGAATTAAAGAGGGAGATTAACCTTCTAATATCCTTACTAGGATCCAGTTCATGCGTGGGTCATACAAGAAGGAAATAAATAGGGGAAGAGACCCTTAAAAAGCTAGTTCTATGTGATCTCGAAAGACCGTTATCCTAAAAAGATTAAAGTCTTTCTCTAGGAGCTTAGCTTGGGTGGCATCAACATTGCTGATTGTCTGCAACGCCACCTGCCTTATTAACTATTTCTCCTTCTTAGTGTCACGTGTCACGAGCATGCTGAGTCTTCGGCCCATTTGTTTTTGCATTGTCCTTTTGTTACTAGCTTTTGGGATATTGTTCTACTGGCTTTTGGATGGTCTTTTACATGTCCTAATACCATTTTTGACATTTTGGCTTGCTTGTTGGTTGGGTCACCTTCTTGGCAGTACAAAGAAGATGATTTGATTGGTTATGTTGCATGCTTTCTTTTGGAGTTTGTGGGGTGAAAGAAATAGAAGGCTTTTTTGTGACTCTTTCTCCTCCTTTAATAGTTTATGGAGCTGGTTTTGTCTGCTATTTTTTCATGGTACAAATAGGGTGCGTGACCTTGATAAAGGACTAAGAGGTCATGGGTTCAATCCATGGTGGTCACTTACCTAGGATTTAATATACTACGAGTTTCCTTGACACCCAAATGTTGTAGGGTCAGACGGGTTGTTTCGCGAGATTGGTCGAGGTGAGCATAAGCTGGCCTGGACACTCACGAACATAAAACAAACCCTTTCACTCATTTTAGCTTATCTTTTTTAGTCAATAATTGGTGACTTCTTTGAAATCACCTTTAGGTGTTTGGGATTCTCTCCTAATTTCATTTATAATGAAATGTTTCTTTTACCAAAAAAAGAGACCCTTGGAAGGCTAAGAACTTGCTGTTTTGTAAAATGAAGATTCTTTATTTTAAGGACTTAGAGTAGCACTTAGGATGGTGTATAGGTGCTATTTGGTTTTTGCTACAGGTTGTTCCACCTTTTTTTTTTTTCTCAATTTTCTTTTTCTAATTTTTGATGGCACAGGTGGCTCACATTTAATATCCTTAGGTTTTGAAGTTGAATTTTTTTAACATATACACAATAGTTGAAAATTAATTTTTTTTAGGAAGAAACAAGGGGACCCAAAGCACCTAAAGGTTATTACAAAAGAGATTTTCGATTGGAAACAAAATAAGAAAGATAAATTCTTAAAAGGGTGCCTAGTTTTGCATTATTACTACTTGGTAGGCAAAACCAAATCCATGAAACTATCAAAAACAAGAAAAGGAATCTCTAAAGAGATGTTTATTACACTTTTCCTAACCAAAAGAAAGCTCGCAAAATGGCCAACTAAATTGTTTTCTTTGTACCATAAAACCGATGGCCGACCAAAAGAGAAGTCAAGATGTCAAAAATATTATCAGAACAAGCTAATGACCAGCCAAAAGCATCCAGAATAGTATGCCATAAGCGAGAAGCAAAAGAGTAATGCATAAACAGATGAACTGGGGACTCAGAATGGCTTTGACACATAACACACAAAGATGGAGAGATAGACATATATAGTATACGATGTTGAAGACGATCAATAATATTGACGACACCAAGGCTAAGCTCCTATAAGAAAATTTTTATTTTCTTAGGGTAATGATCCAGTCAAATGACAAAATATAAATCCTTTGTAGGAGGATCCGTTGTGTACATTAAGTCATTCATAAGAGATTTTACTGAAAACGATGAAGAAGGATCAGTAGTCCCCCTCCAAGAATTAGGAGAATGACGAAATCTAATGGAGAACAACAACTGGGATAAGGAAGCGCATTCAATAGTTTCAAGCTCATTAAGATTTCGGCGAAGATGTAAGTTCCAAGCCTCCCCATCTGCCGTCCACACATCAACCACCTTAATGTCAAGAAAACAAGCGAAATGAAACAACCTAGGGAAAGCCACTGAGAGGACACTACAATTTAGCCAAGGACCTTCAAAAAAAAAAAAAAAAAGATGAACCTGTACTGAGACAACACTGAGTATGAGTTGCAACCATATCAATATTTTGACAAATGAACCGCCACGAGATGTTGGTAGGGGTTCATTTATTTCTTTTTAGAAGGATCCTTGGCTTAATTGTGGTGTCCTCTCAATATATAAATTTAAATCTCCGTGGTCCTCTCAGACCATGGAGATTTAAATTTAAATATTGTGTCTCCAATGTGGCCATGTCCTACTTTTCTAAAAATTGGCATGTTTCCTTGTACACGCCATGCCATATCTATGTTGCATGTCTGTGCTCTTTAGGTCATAGGTCTATTGCTAATCAACCAAGTTAGGGATGTTGTAGGATGCCAATCCGATGCTTCTCAATCAAATGTGCACTATTGATCGGATGGACACGGTACAAAAGATGTATGATTAGATTCAAGGTCACCAACAAAGCTTTTTCCCTGAACATTCAAAAGGTTCCTCAGTGGCTTTGGTCAAGGAGATGTAACGTGAGAAGTTGGTTCACAACGTCTTTGAAGGTTTATGATTGTCGGGAAATTCATGGAAATATTCAATGGCTCTGTTGGTCTCCTTTCATAAGTTGACAAATGACAACATATGAAAGGCTGAAAGTGTACTATTGTTGTTTCTCTCTAGATTTAACTAAACATTGCTGGACTAGCCATCAACCATATTGAAAAGTTGCCATGAATGAAGTCTGTTTTCCATTGTTTCAATGGGGATCAATGTATCACCATTTATGACGCCAATAGGTGGTGATTGATAACCCTTCAAGAAACAATCCATTGGCGGAATTTCATTTCTTAGACTTGTGCTTTTGCCAGATCTGGTCGAGACTTCATCTCTCAGGCTTTTAGATGGTTGATTGCTCTCCCTAATGACAAATGGTCTCTCCTATCATTATCCCTCATTGGTCATTCTGTCAAGAAGAACAAGAAGACACTTCGGTTGAACTTCATTTGGGTGTTTTTGTGGTCAATTTGATTGGAAAGAAATTCCTTTACTGAGAAGAATTTTCATTTTGAGTCTCTTGTATTATCGCTTCTCTATGACTTGTAAATGTACATCTTTCTTTAGCTTATACTTCTCTTTTGATCAATTGTAGGCTTCTTTATAACTCCTTTGGCTGGGGTTCCAACCTCTTTTTGTAAATTTTACACATGTATAAATTTGTTATTTTAAAAAAAAAAAATCATCATCTCTTCCCTCCTGTTTCACTCGATCCTTCATGCTCACACCAATAACAAGAATGAAATTCCCCATTGTCCTCCTGACAGCCAAAATAGGAAATTTATCCATTTCGAACTATTTCAGACATCTTAATTAATATTCATACGTATTTGATAGGAAATGGTAACAATTTCATTGATATGATGAAATTACCAAAGGATGAGTGGATGACCTATTAAAAGGATTGCAAATGCTTAGCCGATATACACTATGTGAGGGTTGTATAGGTAACCAAAGAGATAAAGTAATCAAAACTACTCTTACAAAGAAAAAAAGGTAGTAAAAACTATGATTAGGTATCATTAAAGATACGAGGGTTCCTGTCAAGCCAAAGGGACCATTGAAAGGCACGATGGAAGTTTAACCATAAAATTTCCTTTTCCTCCTCGAAGGGATGGCCAATAAATACGATGTTCATAAGGGTCCAAATATCACTAGGTAGCGGAATTGACCAATAAAAAATTTGTAAGATGAAGTATCAAAAAGATTTGGCAAATAAACATGAGGGGAAAAGTGGGCTGTGAATTCCAGGACCGTTCTTGCACATGATACAACAGCTGGGAGATAAACAAAAACCAGGAGATTTCTTCCGGAGCTTATCATGAGTGTTCAAGCAAGTATGACTGAGCTCCCATAAAAAGAATTTAACTTTTTTGGGATACTTACCTCTCCAAACCAAAATAAATAAGTTTTCCTTTTCATGAGATGCTGATGATGACTAAGAACTGGAAAAGAGATTTGGTGGAGAAACTGGTTCCATAACCAAATGTCTTCATTATCAGTGAGATCAGCAGAATCAAGGGCAGTCGATTGTGTAGCCCTTTTATTTATTTATTATTTATTTTTTTAAGGAAACAAGACTTTCCATTGATTATCTAGCCCATTCTTCAATTCCTCCTCTACGAGCTCATGCCTCCTGAGTCTAAGGTTCCAAGAGTGGATAATCTCAGACAAAAAATCAGCAAAGAGCCCTTTGGTAGTGGTATGAAATTCCCACCTGGTTTAAGATCAGTTTTTAAATAAAAGCAATAACTCTCCTCCAGAAAGCTGTCTTTTCCTCAAGAAATCTCCTAATCCATTTAGCCGAGAGGGATTTATTTCTCTATTAGATGCCAATGATGTCAATACCACCTTCCTCAATTGCAAATCATTCTTTCAATTCTGTTAGAAACCTTGACCGGTATGAGGATGAGACAAATGTCCTGATATGCTTTTCCACCTCTTCAATAATGGAAGCCCAAAAGGTAAAAATCATAAGATTTTGAACTTTAAGAACCAAACACTTGAATAGAGTGGAAAAATCCAACAAAAAGCTGGTGATTCTTCATGATGATCAAGAGGTATTTATCTCAATTTTTTTGTTCATATCCTCTGGTGGTCCCCTTTTTTTTCTAAAAAAAAAAAAAATATTTAAAAAAAAAATATTTCATTAATGAATAAAATAAACGAATAAACCTAACACTGATAGGTGATTGCAATAGAAGTTGCCAATTAGAGCAAAATAAAATATAAGCTAAAATGAGAAAAAAGGTGCTTAGATTTGCACCAGAGAAATACAATAGAAAACACTAAATCCTTGAAACTACCAAAAGGGGAAAAAGAATATTCTGAAAAGGTGACTGTTACATTTGCCCCTAAGGTTCCAAAAGAAAGACCACACAAGAGTCCAGCAAAGTGTCTTCTTACTACCAGTAAAAGGATGACCGACCAGAAGTAGGGCAAGAAGATCAAAACTATTATTGGGCAAGGAAAAGATCACCCAAAAGCCTAAAAATAAACTGCCAGAATCGAGACCACCCAAGAGCCTAAAAAATAAACTGCCAGAATCGAGATGCAAAGGAGCAATGTATAAAGAGATGTGCAAGAGATTCAACATTCTGATGACACATGGCACCAAGAAGGAGAGAGATGCACAAAAGGCATACATTGTTGCAATCTATTAGCAGAATTGATGGCACCAAGACTAAGCTCCCAAAGAAATTTTTTTATTCTCTTTGCATAACAATCCTTCCAAATAATGATATACAAATCTTTCAAATGAGGATCCACTGTACCCACCAAATCAACCATAAGAGACGTGACAATGAAGCCATGGAAGAGTCAAGAGGCCAAGACCAAGTATCAGGTGAGTGACGAAGTTTGAAAATAAAAGATGAGATAAAGCCGCCCATTGTAGTGATTTCCAATTCCACAAGATTACAACGACAACATAAATTCCAAGAGCCCAGATCTGCACTCCACACATTAGTCACGGTAGTTTGAGGGTTGAGAGTTATACGGAAAAGACGAGGAAAGCAGATGAAAGAATACAGCAACTAAGCCAAGGATCTTTCCAAAAGGAAATAGACAGGCCATTTCCAAGACAACTCTAAGCCCAGCTAGCAGCCAAGTCAAGTCAATGGTTTGACAAATAATCCTCTAAGGAGATGTCGAAGATCTAGGATTAAGTATCAAAACATGGCACTTTCAGAAAATATTTGCCAAAAAAAGGTGGTGTAGAAACTATTTGCAAAAGTAGGGTGCTTTTCTTGTCCTTATTCATTTCACCTGTTTAAAAAACGGAAGTAATGTGATTTTCATCTTCACTAAAAACAGAATTGGTCCACGCAACGCACACATTTGGTCCACCTAAGCCAAATGCCATACACACATATGTACATACACACACATGTATATGATATATGCATGTTTTTAGTTTTCGTCATTTGTAAAGATGAGATCATTTGACTTTTTAGGTATTTTTATTGTCTTTTGAAAAAATAGAATTGCCTTTTATTTTCTTGAGCAAAATACACTTTTGGTTCTTGAGGTTTGAGATTAGTTTCTATTTGGTCTTTAAGGTTTTAAAATGAACACTTTAGTATCTGAGTTTGAGCAATAGTTCTAAATGGTCCTTGGACTGTTAGTTGACTAATAGAGAATGATGTGGCTATTAAGGCTTTGAAAGATTAGATTTTCCTTTGTGAGATTGATGAGATAAAATTCGATTCTGGAGTGTCATTTGCAGGCAGTAGTGAAGTTTAGGGTTTTCTCACAAATTGTACAAATTGGGGCATCATTCTGTTTTAATTCATTACTCCATAAAGGTAGAATAGTTGATGATAATTATGAATTGAGCCACTTGATAATTCAATTTACTTGAGCTGAGGATTTGGTGCCTTTGCGACAGTGGGGCGGTTGGTGTTGAATAATAATTTTGATAACTTATATTTTTAAGAATGGGGATGTTAGCATTTTCCATCTCATTGATTGTTATGGTGTGTTTGTTTCGTTGAGATTGTTTCCAAATCTTGAAATGAGCTTCCTCTAAGACATAACTCTTTTAACTTCTCTGGCTTTTGGTTATCTTCATCGATATCCACTATTTTATTTAGTCCATCTTCATCTTTCACTTACAAAAACTGAACGGATGTCGACATCTGAATCATCTCAAATTGATCGTTAGTTGACTAATGGAAAATTGACGTGGCAATTACTTATTGATTGGATTTAATGATTTGGAAAATTATATCAATATTATATTAAGTTTTGATGATTGGATAACATCTGCATCTTTTTCTTCTGTCTATTGTTCGTCCTTAAATTCCTCTCCTCGTCTGACTATTCACCCATGCCACCCTCTCCTCACAACTCCTAGTTTCTCAGAAATTTTGAACCCAATTCATTAGAGGACTGAACTCTGATCATGCCCTCCAATTTTCTTATCGAACCCTAAATTTCAATTTTTTTTTCCAACAAACAAACAGGAATACAATCTCCCAACTCAAGCCT
This sequence comes from Benincasa hispida, assembly GCF_009727055.1. Taxonomy (NCBI): domain Eukaryota; kingdom Viridiplantae; phylum Streptophyta; class Magnoliopsida; order Cucurbitales; family Cucurbitaceae; genus Benincasa; species Benincasa hispida. The sequence goes on from NC_052357.1 coordinate 26,073,844, forward strand.
TCTCTCATTCTTGCCAACCCTAAAGTTCGACTTTGGTTTTCTTTTCGTAGAAAATTTTGGAATAGTGGCTTAGGAATTCAACTTTTGGATTTAAATTTGATTGAAGGAAGAAGATTACGTGTGTGCGCCTTAGAATCACCATTGTTAAAGCGCAACACCTTGTGATTCTAGCTAAATATAGTATTCTTAAAAAGCAAAAATAATGTATAAGGGAAACGAATTGGTGGCACCAATTTGGTCACAAAAGAAGGAAAAGACGAGAGAGAAAATGGAGATAGCTAACTTTGCTGTCCGACCAGTGAAACTTAATATAATATTATTGACCATTTAGAACTATTTTTCGAACCTCGAGACTAAATGTAACCTTAAAATCTTAGGGACCAAATAAAATTCAACCCAAACTTTAGGAACCAAAAATGTATTTTTCTGTAAAATAAATGAGTAATTTTCTTCTAATTGAGGAGTCGAATGGCTAACCTAATCTCATCCGTACTTCCCAAGTAGGTTATTCATGTGTAATCATTTATTTGTATCGTATTGTCAAGGGATTTGTTGCATTCAACCAAATTGGTGCATCATACGATTCGTTCTACTATAGAAAAAAAAGTAATAATAATAAATCAAAGACATTATGCTTGTCTAAACTTGATGCTCATTGAGACAATGGTAATATTCTGATCAAGTTATTCTAAGGCTCTCATGTAATCTCCAGAGTTGAATGAATTTCAGATACATATATAAATATTTATTTTCAATAATTTAGAACTGAATTCATCAACCCTATCATACTTGTTTAAATGTTAAGATGTTCAACATATATCTATATTGAACTAATATGTGCATAAAGTTGTTCGTCACAACTTTAACATCGTTTTAGTTAACGTTTGTAAAGTTTTTAAGACTTAGGCATCAAACAAGGACATGATATAGTTTGTTTAATTTAGCTAAAAGATCTTACTGTGTGGCTAGAGGTCGCCTATTTCATTCTCATAATGTGCTGTCTTCGAGGTGACGGAAAAGGTAATCAATTACATCTCCATATTTGTAACAGTATTAGTAAATTTGATAATTTTTTTTTATTGATTTTTGCACCTTTACATAATCTATACAATCATGCAAGACAATATATTCCCCAACTTTAAGTTCATGCTCTTTGAAGCTCGATTTGCTAGTAAGAGGTGACACATCAAGTGCGTCGTATTGTTAGTCTTTTTGGGAAATACAATACTTTTGATAAAAGTGAGTATATAGGTTTTGGCATAACGCTGAACTTATTCATCCCCTACTTCATTTGGTAGAAGACCAAAATTATTCAATTCTGTAGCTAACCATGGTAAGCTAAGACAACTATTTTTCATAACCCAATTATTAAGGTGTATCCCTAATAGTTGTTTGCATAGTTTGTACCAATCTGTTGAAATTGTTCATACCAATCTGTTTCTTGAAAAAGTTCTCCATGAAAAAAACTTCCACCCAAAATGGATTTCATGGATTATGGGCTGCATATCCAATCCTAAATTTTCCATATTCATCAATGGAAGACCTAGAGGAAGAATTATGGCCACAAGAGGAATTAGACAAGGAGACCCACTCTCTCCCTTTCTTTTCCTCTTAGTCAGTGAAGTCCTAACATCCCTGGTTAACAGAATTTATGAAAAAGGCTTGTTTGAAGGTTTTGTGGTTGGAAATGATAACATCCATATCTCCATTCTTCAATTTGCAGATGACACCCTTTTATTTTGTAGAAATGATGGAATGTTAGAGACTCTTCGAAAAACTCTTGCACTATTCGAGTGGTGCTCCGGTCAGAAAATAAATTGGGAAAAAGCGACCATTTGTGGAATCAACATTGAAGAATCCAAGCAAGAAGCCGTAGCCTCAAGGTTAGGTTGTAAAACATTGCAGCTCCCTTTTTTGTATCTAGGTCTTCCCTTGGGTGGATATCCAAAAAGAGTGGACTTTTGGCAGCCGGTTATTGATAAACTTCAGAGTAAACTAGACAAATGGAGAAGGTATAACCTTTCAAGAGGTGGTAGGGCAACTTTATGCAATTTAGTTCTCTCTAATCTACCAATTTATTATATGTCTTCCTTCTTAATGCCAGAAAAGGTAATTTCTTCTATAGAAAGAATTATGAGAAATTTCTTTTGGGAAGGACATAAAGGAGGGAAGCTAAATCATTTGGTAAAATGGGAAATTGTCTCTAAAAAGATAGAAGATGGTGGACTGGTTCTAGGAGGTTTAAAGAGAAGAAACTTGGCTCTTCTAGCCAAATGGGGATGGCACTTTATGCAAGAGAACTCCTCTCTTTGGAGACAAGTTGTTAAGAGTATTCACGGCAGAAATATTTTTGATTGGCACACTTCTGGGAAGACACTTTGCAGCCTTCGTAGTCCTTGGATCAACATCTCACGAACATGGTTGAAAGTAGAATCATTGGCAGTCTTCAATCTAGGAAATGACAGCAGAATAGCTTTTTGGCATGACCCCTGGATTGTCAATACTCTCCTTAAAAACAGATTTCCTTCCTTGTTCGGAATTGCCTCCAACCAAATGGATCTGTTTTGAATCATTGGGATTCTCAAACTCATTCTTGGTCTTTATTCTTCAGAAGACTCTTAAAAGAAGATGAAATTTCAGATTTCCAGAATCTGCTCTCCTTGGTGTCCAACAAGGAGCCTTTAAACAGCTCAAGACTCTCGTACTTGGTCTTTAGAAGCCAGTGGATCCTTCACGGTAAAATCATTAACTAATCATCTCGCTTTGGACCCACCTCTTGACATCCGCCTATAAAGAGCTCTATGGAAGTCCAATAGCCCTTGAAGAGTGAACATTACGTTATGGATCATGCTTTTTGGAGCCCTAAATTGCTCTTCAGAATTGCAACACAAGCTGCCTTCCCATTTTCTTTCTCCCAGTCTTTGTGTCTTATGTAAATCAGAAGGAGAAGAGCTTCAACACTTGTTCTTTGACTGTATTTATGCCAGAAACTGTTGGAGAGCTCTTTTTAAAACTTTCAACATGAGTTGGACATTCGACAACAATTTTAGAAGCAATGTGCAGCAAATTCTTATAGGTCCTATCCTCAAGAAAACCTCAAATCTGATTTGGGTCAATGCAGTAAAAGCCTTGCTAGTTGAAATATGGTTTGAAAGAAATCAAAGAGTCTTCCAAGATAAAGAACATCCTTGGTTCATCCGTTATGAGGCTGCTAAATTAAATGCTTCACAATGGTGCTCTCTTTCTAAATATTTTGCAGCATATTCTCTCCAAGACATCTATCTAAATTGGCAAGCTTTCATCCATCTGGATTGATAGGTTTATAAAGTGAAGGGTCTTTTCTCTCCAACCAAGAGTGTTTTAGTAGCTTAGATTTTTGTTCCTGTTTTTCATTTGCATTGTATTAAGTTATTCGAAGGAGGTTTCACCCTCTTCTTTGTATTCGGTCTTTTTGTAAGAACTTTTCATACCGATGTGTTTGAGTTAATGTGGAAGTGACAAGGGTGCTAAGGGGGTATCAACCTAGTTGAGATGCCCAGGTGCGTCTCCTGATCCCGTGTCATGTATCGTTCTCTTTCAAGTACACATCTCTTGTACGTTCTTTTTATGCATTAATAAAAAGATTTGTTTCCTTTAAAAAAAACATCTTGTAATGTGACCACCATCTCCCCTTGTGGAAGATGAAACGTATGGGTCTCTTGTCACAATCGTTTTATCAATGTTGTAATTAAATACCAAGCTAATTGTATAAACCCAATACATTACACACCGTAAAATCCGACCATGTGTAAGTATGGCACATTACGGTCGTCTAACCGTCCATCCCTATGTATGACCGCGTTCCAATGCATGTAATGCATAACATTTGTATATTGTTCTGCCAAACCAATTCCAATCTGTGGCTGGATTGAAGGTAAAAGGTCGTACGATTCTGTAATAGTGTCGTTGTCTTCCATCTAATGACATTTAAACCACATGCTAGCAAAAAACATTAGTAATCATCTAAGCGTGAGCAAGTTAAATACATTGACATAACACGAGTTTATTGACAAAAAAGACATTAGTAATCATAAATACATTAGGATATAGTCCGTCATCAACAAGTATTTTACAACAAAACAGAGAAGGAATGTTCTTTACAAAATAGGATACATAATTTTAAGGCAATTCAACATTCATAATTAAGATGTGGAGTTACAAGCACAAACTCGTCTACTATGTCTTTCTTGCCTACATATTCCATAACGAGATTTAACCACTGGCTCTCGTCAGTTCATCTTGTTTCATATACACGAACTTCATTGACGTCTATTGTTATGCACTAATGTCGCGTTCAGTTTAATAGATTGAAAATTTGGGTCAGATCAATAGTTTTGTTGGGTATTGGTTCAAACTATGGTTCCTAGCATGACAAATAACGTGACAATTCATAATATAATTGTATGAGCTCCAAATAATCTAAGTTGGGGCTTCTTACAAGACAGTTATCCGTAACCGCATTGGTCCAGGAAATCTTCTATTGAATTGTAATGTGCTTTGCCAATCAACGTGTTGGAGCACAAGCTACAATTCTGTGGGGAGTGTTTCACTAGGTAAATATATTCTATAAAAAACTTGTGTCAACAAATGTAATCAAAATTATAAATAATATATGTTGCCTCAATTGTTTAGGTATATTGTAAATAAACTAACTATATTGGAAGTATATGCAAATGCCCATGCAATGACCATTTATGATCACTCAATAGGGTGACATCACTTATTGCGTGCATTTAATCGAGCAAACATTTGTATGCAATAAATGACAAACGTATGGAATTCCTTGTTCACATGTCATTGCTGCTTGTTTGAAGTTGGAGCGCATACAATCATATTACAAATTGCCATGTTATTTTTCGTGCTATGAACCACAATTTGAACCAATATCTGACAAAAACTACTGACTTGACCCAAATTTTTGATCTATTCAATTGGATGCAATGCTAATGCGTAGCATTGGACGTCCATGTTGTTTGCGTTTACAAAACGAGATGGATTGACAAGAGTCGATGGTTAAATCACGTAGTGGAATAGGTAGGCAAGAAGGGCATAGTAGATGAGTTTGTCACTATCGAGCTCCTAACTCCACATCTTAATTATGAATGTTAAATTGCCTTAAAATTGTGTATCCTATTTTGTATTATGTTTTGTTGTAAAGCATGTATTGATTACTTAATAGTAATGTATTTATGATTACTAATATCTTTTTTGCCAACAAACTCGTGTTATGTCAACATAAATTACTCATGCTTATATAATTATTAATGTTTTTTGTTGGCATGTGGTTTAAATGTCATTAGATAGAATACGACGACGCTATTATAACATCGTATGACCTTTCTGTATTGTACCTTCAATCCAGTCACAAATCAAAATTGGTTTGGCATAACAAGTTTACATATGTTATGCATTACATGCGTTGGGAAGTGGTCATACATAGAGAGGGACGGTTGAATGAATGTATCATGTCATGTCATACTTACACACAACCAAATTTTACGATGTGTCATGTATTGGATTTATACAATTAGATTAACATTTAATTACAGTGTTGGTAAAACAATGAACGAGCAGAGCAATTTCAATAGATTGATACGAACTATATGAACAACTATGATAGATATAACTTAATAATTGGTTTATGAAAGGTGGTCGCCTTAGCCTACCATAGTTTGCGACACAATTGAATAATTTTGGCTCACTACCAGATGAAGTAGGAGATGAAAAGTTCAATGTTATGTCAGAACCTATATACTCACTCTCATTGGAAGCATTATATTTTCTAATAAGACTAACAATATAGTGTATTTGATGTATCTCCTCTTACTAGCAAATTTTCGAAGAGCTGTAACTTATATTTGGGGAACAAGTTGTCTTGCATGATTGTATAAACAACTATGCAAAGGTGCAACAATCAATCAAAATGATTTGTCAGGCCCACAATTACTGTTACAAATATGAGGATGAGATCGATAATTTTTCTGGCATCCCAACGAAAATACTGTTATGAGAATGAAATAGGTGATAAGCCTCTAGTTACACAGTATGATCTTTCAACTAGATTAAACAAACTATAACACGTTCTTGTTTGACGCCCTAAATCCTAACAATTTTGTAAACGTTAAAGGTGGAACAGTGCTATGGTTGTAACGAACAATCTTATGCACGTATTAGTTCAATATAGATATATGTTGAATATTTTAATGCTTGAACGGATGGAGTTGATGAGTTCATTTTCAAATTATTAAAAATATATATCAATAAATATTTTTGTATGTATATTAAATTTAATTAACTATGGAATTACATGGGAGTCTTATAACAATTTGATTAGAATAGGCATCAAGTTTGGACAACATTTATTTATTTTTTTGGTAGCAAAATAACACTTGCTTGATCGCGTGATGCACCAAGTCGGTTGTATGCAATAAATTCCTCGACAATGCGATATAGATAATGATTGCACACGAATAACCTGTGTGGGCAGTACGAACGAGACTGGATTAGCCATTTTGTTCCTCAATTAGAATTATGGAAAAATCAACTCAATTATGTTATTTAGGGATAGGCAATCATGCGAGTCTAATTGTTGGTCTTGGATATGAAAGATGGTATTTGAACATCGTTACACAACCTGGAGCAACATATAATGATTTGAGAGGAAATGTTTTTTATGTTTATGATTGTTTATAATTTGACATCCTAAAGTTCTTTTTAATTTTGTTTTTTAGAATATTTCAAACCTTAGTGTACGTGATAGAATGAACATAAAAAACCGACCACTATATACAAGTCTTGACATCTAGAAAGAGGTGTGTCATTTCAAATTGAGGATAATTCTATTCAATGACAAGATGACGATGTTCGGCATCCCAACTTCTCAATTGAACATGGAGTACAATATGAAGTTTCAACTTTCATTAAACCGTGCACACCTATGTTCATGACGAAACCTCCAATGATGTTTGGTTCCTATTCGAAATAGGTCAATCCTCTCATACTTCATATACGGGTTTTAAGATCAATATGTGGCCTATCAAGTACATAATGAGGATTTTCATCATCAAACTATGATTCGACCAACCAAAAATGGGACGATTGTTCCTCCAATCCTCCACCAGAGTGCGAAAAGATGGAATTTGTCCAATCAATACCATAAGAGGATAAAGTCGGAGGGAAATGTACTTTGATCTAGATGATGTAAGGTCATAGCTCCAAATTTGGCAAGGCAAGTATATGTGACAAGGAATTTGTCCAACAAGGAAAGATAATAGATTGGTTTGAGCTAGACTAGGTAAAACAACCATTGTCCAACGAGATATCACACAACCGATAACTAGAGTTCTACTGATTGTTAAACCAACTTCTTAACCAAAGCACACTTTTTTAGGAACATAAGCCATGTACGTTCCATGAGAGGAACATTGGAAGTCAAATGTGGCACCCTCTTGAATAGTCGATGTGGCCGATTTATCGTACTGAATTGATGGCTGGAGACCCTGTAATTCCTGCTGTAATTTGTTCTTTCTTCACAGTTGCAGAGTAGGATTTTTTGGATTTTGATGGAAGAGGGAGGGGTGGAATAACCATAATACATAGACCATGTTCACTAAGGATATTGGCCATGTCTCGAAGGTTAAGAGGGAGGTATGTGGTAGGTGAGAAATCAGCCTATCAACGTTCCATACATAACCGTCGTTGGGTCAATTACTTCTGGAGAAATCAGCCGCCGATTGGGAAGGTGAATGTGGTCGACACGACACTAGAGCTGAACAATAATCGAAGATTTGGCCAGGTCTGTACGTAAGTCCACAGTGGCTGGAATAAAACCCAAGGAGTTTTGTTTGATCTTCACCATGTTGATAGCAAGGATAAGCCTCAATCAGTCTGATTCAAGACTGCTAAGAAACCTCCACAGCAATCTCCAATGTATTCTGAAGATCTGGTCATTTCATAGAATTAGGAGAAGATTTGTGATATCAACCCATCCTCCATATGAAGTAATTGAATCACATAAGAAAGAGAATGCAGTGCTAGTTGCCAAAATATCAAGTTTGAAATCGCCAATGGTTGTCCAAGATTCCTGACAACATAGTTTGGAAGCAAGGCGGGAGTCAGAGACATGGAGCAGAGCTTTGTTGTCGAGGAAATGATTAATTGAGCAATTGATGGATAGTGAGATCTAAATTGCCAATTGGATTTTTTAGTGTGATTGTCGATGCCGAGGAGGTGGGTGAAGCAGTGATAAGTGTTGTCGACTTTGGTTTCAAAACAGGGGAGACTTTCCATTGGACCACCTCACTAAAGATTTTGTTGATTGCGAATAGATGATGGAGGCTCTCTATTGTAGTCGGAGATCAAGGAGAAGGAAACCAGCCATTTTTATTTTTCTCTGAAAAAAGCTTCATTCGTCGGCATGAGTGTTGCAACAGAGTAAGTTCCACAAGAAGCCATTTTTGTTACTAAGCTTTTCCAAACATAGTGTGCTGTTTCCAGAAATCAATCTATTGAAAACTTGAAGTTGTAGGGGCTAGTCCAAAGGGAAATGGAGTAAGTTATCGATCGACCCTGTTCTGTGATGTAAGCCCATGTACCTTGAGATGAAGCATTAGGGCAAATAGTGAAGATTTTCCGGTTGATGAGAATGGAGCCTGGGGGAGGCTGAATGGCACCACTCGTGGTGGCCGGAGACGGTTGTGGAAAGGATAGGAAAATTAGGGGAGAGAGGAGAGTGGTGGGAGCATTAAGAAATACAAAGTCTAAGATAGTTTTAAAATTATAGAAGAAAAAAAAAACTTCATTATTGAAAGACATATACTTCGACTTCTTGATAAAAACTAACTAATGAATCATCGGAAGAACTATGAACTTGAGTTGAAACATTATAGAACCACTGCAAAAATCATGAAATCGCAGTTAAAGAACCACTAAGAAAACACCAAAATTGAAGACGAACTTCAGATGTAAGTATTAATAAACTATTGGGGAAACAGGCGAGGAAAGACTGCTTATTTCTTCATTGTCTTTCCTCAGTCATCAAGGAAGCCTTTCTCGTTTGTTCATCAGTTGAGGAATGGCAGTAAACCGAAATCATATGCTCTTCCTTCTTTTACGAGGCTACATGTGTAGTCTTTGATGGTAAGTTCTTTTTGTCTAAAAAGAAAGAAATTATCTTGTTAGGCTTCCATCCCTTTCGAACAAAAAATTCCGCATTTCTTGCAACTGTGCCCTGTCTTGTTTGTGTAGTAATTCAGGATATAAAAGCATGTCAACTATTATTTGTTCCACAACTTTTTATTAGTTGGTCTCCTCTTTTTTGGATGTTTGTTGTTGTTTTTCGTTGTATTCCTTCAATATTTTTTTCTCTCGATGAAAGCATGTTTATTCTCATTCATTTAAATAATTAGGTTAAAATAGTATTTTGGTCTTTATATTTTGAAGTTTGTGAATTTTTAGTCCCTCTATTTTCAATAAATCTTAAATTCAATCTCTTAGAGAATTATTTTTTATCGAAGTTAGTTAAATAATAACAATAATTTTCATACCAAGAAACACAATATGTGAACATGTTTTCAAAATTTATAGTAAAAATGTCAATAGACAACCATAAGTTTTTTAAAAATCAACAAACTGGACAATTGAAAGTAATAAACATCAAAGTATATGGACCAAAACGAAAAAAAAAAACACTATTAGTTCATGAAATGAAAGCACATTGGCGATGGTGGCTAGGTGGTGGTTTTATTCACATTCGCTTTTGGCTTTTGGCTTTTCTTCATTGGTTGTTTCATTGGCTTTTCACTTCATTTGTTGTTTTATTGTTTTCAGGTGAAAATGGCTGAAGAAACGGTGAAAAGAGTGACAGGAGTGAATCCACTACTAGTTGCAATGTCTCAGACTCAAATGCCATTTGTCAATACCCAAATGCCTATGCAATCCAACACTCAATTCTTTCATCAAAATATGTCTGCATTTGCAAACAGCCCTCCACATCATCAGAATTTGGAAGTGCCTGTGCCACCTAATCCTCCACCTATTCCACATGTTGGAAGATCACAGAATGACGTGGCAACCAAAAGGGCTGATATGCCCTCTGTGCACATTGATCACGTGCAGAAACAGGCCATCCATGGTCCAATGTCAGGTTGGGATGCAGAACCTTCCCATGCAACGCCAAACCACAAGAAGAATTGAACGCGTCGTTTCTGTAGCAATTTTTTCTCCTCTTATATTATCATGGGAGCTTGTGGGGATTTAAGGTGATTAATAAGAAATGAAAAAAAAAACTTTTCTTACCTATTGTTTTCATTTCATGCACCACTACTCTGTAATAAGACTTGGATCTTACTTGGTTAAGATTTTTTTTTAATAAAAGAAATCAGTTGGGTAGTTCCATACTTGCATTTTACGAGTTTCTCACTTTGCCTTAGAATGAACTCAATAGTTCTATTTCCTAAGCTATATTCCATGTTTGAATTGAAGAAAAAGAAGAAAAGAAGGGTAAAATTGAATGTGATGTAGATTTTTCCTTTTCTTTCATATGATAAAAGAAAGAATTCCTTTCAGTGAGTAAAATTGAATACAATATTTCAGACATTACAAATATATTGGTTGACAACCACATTTCCTTATCCATTTTTTTTTGTTTGTTATGCTATCACTACAGAATGATAAAATGACCTGTCTAAAACGTTGTTCCTAACTACAATTGAAGCCGATAAAGAGCGACGACGTGCTTCATGTATCAAAAAGGTGAAGAGCTCGCCAGAAAGATAAAAAAAGAAACTGCGAACTGCTTGAAGAGAAGCAAAGATTAATGACATCAGTCTGATCTTGGCCTGTGTGAACCATTTTTGGGATTGTTGTATAATGGTAAAATCCAATGGGAACCATATTTTCTTCTCCCACAACACCTCCAGTACACAACCAAAACAGCAGCCAACACACCAATGGGAATCGCCCATCTGTCTCATCAAATAAACCAAGAAAAAACAAAGTTTAATTTCACACTAATATTAGTTTCAAGACCATATATGACATCTATATATGAACTAATGAGAAGATTAAAATGCTTTTGCTTCCCCCTGGTGACAAAAAGCCATTCTCTTTAGCAAGCCAAAGAGAGCGTTTTGTTGTTAAATTACCATCCCTGAAGGTATATTTCTAGAAATAGTTGGAGGAACTGGAAACCTATCCTTATTCTTTAGCTTGGTTGTATCTTTAGTAAAATCGTCCATTTATATTGATGAATGATCTAAGACTTACGGTGTGATAAAATGGAACTCCTAATGTTGAAGGAATGAAAATTAGTATAGTGAAATTCATAATTTAACACAAATCAGAACAAGAAAAACATAGAAATATGGCACAATATTTAATAACAAGTAAAATTACTTGCCTGTCCAAATCCAGGATGGGGCTATAAACGATTGTTTCCCAGGTGGCTACTACAAAATGCCAAACAGGGCTGTAGTAGAGCGTCTCGGCCGACCAAAACATCCTTGTGTATATTTCCAAGAAAATGAAGAGCAGCCATGCCCCGATTTCAATTAAAAAGAACTTTATAACAAACCTTCCTACAATCACCATGCCAAGAGAAAAGGCGACCAACCAATTGTAAAGCCTGTGATTGTATTCCTTGATAAAGAGAGTTCGCGACTTCCCTAACATCTGCAAATCATGACTCATCCATGCTCAGAAAGTTCAGCTTTTGAAAATGTATGCTCAATTTGGTCAGGAACAACCATCTAAGTTTTGAGAAAGTATATGACAAACATCTACAAACAAATGGGCCATACCCGAACAACCTATTGGTGTAGACACAATTGAGTACAAAAACAAAATAAGATTTGAAATACCTATTGAGCCTACACATGGGAGGTCACTAAAATGACTTCAAATATATTTGCAATTTTATGAATAAATCAGGTAACATAAAATTAGAATTAAACATCAAGATATTGATACTCCAATGTGAGAAATAAGTGGATGTGTAAGACAAAAACTGGGGAAAGAATAATAAATAAATAAAATGATGACTGCATTACCTTTGACATGCGTTGCTCGTAGTTTGCTTTTGACGGTCCAACACACTCTTCCTCAAAACTATGATTGCATTGCAGAAAACCTGCATTGAATTTTGCCATCGACGGAAGCCTTAGAGCTTGAAGGTGGTCCATTTGGTCTTCACACTTCATATAAAGTGCCTCACACAGCTTTGAGGATTGATACCGATTTGCCAGTATAACATTACTATGCACCTATAAAGAATTTCTAGAGGTTTGAGAGCTTACACATGACAAGGGGTTTAGGAATCAAAGGGAAAAACCATGTTATTTAGGTTATTGTAGTTGAGGCTAATGATAAACAGTGCATGCTAAGAAACAAACATGAAAAAGTTCTCTTTGATTATTGTTATTACTACTATTACTAGAAACTAAAATAGAATAACAGAGTCAGGAGATTAGCACTACTTTTTGTATCATCTATGTTTAGCAACTATTATTCGCCAATTTATTCAACCTTCTATCTTGATTCCGGAAGATACTTGACATCACACCAGAAAATTAGAACTATTTTTAATAAAGGGGAAGTTGAAACCTTGTCAATTTCTTCATCAAGTTGCGTAACTGACTTCCTTGCATGGTGACGCCCAAAATGTTGTTCATCAAAAGCTCGCATTGCCTCGGTTCGATGGATTTCATGGGCACTATCCAGAGATTGCTCCGTAATAGGTAAAGGCACCGTTGCCATTCTGTCACTGTATATTTTCAGACATCGCTCAAGAATACCCTTGTTGAAAACCTCAACAAGAGACCCGGTAGATGGAATTTCCCCTTTGTTCAATGCTTCAAGAATCTAAAAGTGGAATAAAAAGTAAATTGAAAATTACAAATAAATCATGTATTTATAAAATTAAAGAAAAAGATGGATTCAGATCATCATTTCAATGTTTCATCAAATAGTAAGTGGAACCATCAGTGAAAAGACTGGTAATGAGCAAATAAATTCGAGTCAATAAAATGCACATAATGTACCACCTGTTCCAAAAAAGATACAAATTCCCTTCCATTCAAAGATTTTCCCTGCACAATCTTTGGACGGATAATGCTCGTAACAAGCTCTTTCAACTCTTCCCTCTTTGCAACATATGTTGGCTCCAGCTCACCATCCTTCATATCACAAAGCTTGGTTCTTTGAAGATGAGGCTGTTAAAAGCATAAAGGTCACAATTTAATTGGACTCCACAAGAAAATATTTTAAAAGGAAGTACTCTTACGTTATGAGGTATCAGACATTTATATGTCAATCATTTCAATTTTCAAGAATATGTATCAAATAATAAAATGGAGGCTTCCTATGTATTTACCTTTCTTTTTTAATAAGGATAAAGAAAGAAGAATACAGTACAGAGGTATAAAAGAAAAGGCCACAAAAGAGTATCCTGCTAAAAAGAAAGGGTCTTCAATCGAGTAACAAGTCCACAAAACGTGTATTTACTATTTAGTTCATTGAATCGGATACACTATTTGGTTCATTGAATAGGATTAAGCATGACAAGGCACTCTTAAGAGAATGGGTGGCAGACTAAAGCCAGTTTATAGGGCAGCGTAGGATGACAAGGCCATTTGACAACCAAGAAACTCTTCAAAACCGCAGCACATGGTTCTGCATTCACCCACTCCCATAATATCACATACACACACAGGATACAGTATGTTGAAAAGGATGTCTCCACTACGTGAAAGTAAAGTATCTTTGTTTCCTCTACTTGGATAGCTAAATCCTTATGTATGTTTTTCCTGATCTGCATCAAGTGGAGAAACTTTTTGCTAACTCCTTAGTGAATGTATTCACTAGCTTCTTTCTTGTATATTCATTTATCAATAAAATATTCTTGAAATCTAAAAATAACTAAACCAAGTTACAAAATAGTCTTTTCAGCACTTACAACATTGCAAATTAAAAATTCTAGGAACCTACAGCAGTTTTATAGAGTCAAAAGTCAAGTATAGTTTGTGATAGAGTCTAGTATTTACGCATGGGAAATTGTGACTATAGAGAGTTTAATTAAAGGGAAATTTATGAGAAGAAAATATGAAAAATTTATTAACCATCTAGGGAAAAACTTGTTCTTCTCGTCACCATCCTTCAGCCGAAGAAACATAAATTCTTGTGCCCACATCTTTTTGTCCCGAGTGCACAGATTTCAAACCCCCACCCAAAACTATTAAAAACTTCCTTCCTTTAACAATCAATACTTCCCTCCCAACCAACTCCAGTAAACTATTTTATTTAACCATCGTACATACTAATTACCTCATCCTTAAACTGACTAAACCCAAATGCCTAACAAAGACTATTAAAATACATGCCTAGAACAGAGCTTGCCACTACCATGCACATCAGGTTTATAGAAATAACATGTTTTGACATAAAATTAAATGTGCATGCAAGAATATCATCTTCCTAACGCCACCATTAAGCAGAACCCCATATTAAAAATGAAATTGAATGTAGAGATCATCAAAAAATGAGGCAGGGTCATACTTGTGGCAAACTGAAGGCTGTACTATTATCTCCCATAATAGCCAAAGAATCTCGAATTTGGTTTACCTGATGCAATTACAGAGATCACGCCTTTTTCCCCAAAAAATAAATATTTATTTTTTCTTTCCATAAAAAATGAAACAGAAGCCTGAGGGTTGAATACCAGATCAATGTTTTTGTCTCCTGTATTTATGATAAAAAGCACCATCCGTTAGAAAGAAAAAATTCCTACATATATGCCATGATACTTCAGCATGAATCAGTCTTGTCTCTTGCAGAAAAACATTAAAACCAACCTTCGGTATTAGGCACACGTCTTAGAGCTTCATTCACCATTTCTTGAACACTTTTTCCTTCTATAAAATAGCAATAGAAGAATCAAATAAATCTAGAGTACAAAAATTGAGGCAGGATAACAAGACACCTACTTCTTGTTCCCTATTCGATGACCAAACAATATATACGAGATTCCGGCCGGAGTGTCAGAAAAAAATACATCAGCTCAGATCTTTAGAATTAATGGCTTTTTTGAAAGAAATTATTTTTAACAAATGAGGCCACTTAACGGGACTAGGCCAGAAGGAATTTTAAGATTACTCTGTTGTTTGACATGAGAAATCTGGGAGTTGGTGGGGAGGATAGGACTTGGATTCTAACGATTATGTTAGTTCAGCAGAATTATTCTATTAAACTGTCGATTTAAGGTATGATGATTATAACCATCATTTCTGCACTTGAATGATGGATATTTTCATGCACTACCATCTGATCTTTGTTGTATATCGTAATTCTTATAAAGTAAACTGTCGATTTCTTTTGTTTTTCTTTTACAGTTACAAAAAAAAAAAAAAAAA
>NC_052357.1:26089296-26181643 GCF_009727055.1 Benincasa hispida
AAAAAAAAAAAACAAAACAAAAAAAAAGACTATGCAAGTGCATATAACAACTAAAAAATTGTCCACCAAAAAAAAGAATCTGAAACCCAACTACAGAAAAGGACTCCAATTCAACCAAAAAACTAGCTTACAACAAAAAGGTTGTGTAACCGTGGCCCACTAAAAGACATTAAACCTGATAGTTTCCCAAAGTAAACGGTCAATTTCAATAATATTATTGAATCAGTTGCTATGGTTTTAAGATCATATTGCTGCTTTTTAATTGTAACAACTGGAGCTCCCTCTTGTAAGTTTTCTGCTTCGGCTTATATTTTTAATAGTCTGGTAGATTTTCTTCTTTCATTTTTCTTGGTGAAAGTGAATTTTTCTTATTAAGAAAATGTATTGATTCAAAACAACTAATAAATTAAACAAAGAAATCACTACTAGTTGGCTTACAAGGACAATTAAGAGAAAAATGATGCCTATGACGTTGGGATCTCAAAGACCACCTTCTTAAGCAGGAATGAGACGCCATCTAGATTGGGTAGTCAAGAATGTCAAGTATACTTCAGTACCAAGCACCTCGAGCTTCTCAGATAAGTAATATGGATATACCAACGTGGTTCTAATAAGCACACTTCACTTCTACTAACGAATGGTAAATGACATGCTGACATGATCAATTTGTATATATGTATTAAAAAAAAAGGGATAATGCAGAATCATCAGATAACTTGAAAACTATGTGCAAAAATAAAGGAAAATAGGAAGACATATTTGAACCTACGTAGAAAATCACGCTGAATAAGCCATAGCAGCTTAGCAGGCTCGAAGGCAACATCTTGTCCCTACAGATTATACAGTAACAAATCTCCATTATAAGATGCGATGGAGGAAGAAGAAAGTAACTATAACTGGGCTAAAACTTTATTACCTTCACTCTACATGCCCACGAGCAGCGTGCAGAATAAAACATGAAACAGTCAGATTTCAACATAAGAAATGTAAACAATCAAAATGAAAAACTATTAAATTACAAATTTAGCATCTAAATTTTGATGGTTGTGTCTTTAAGCCCTTGAACTCTAAACAGTTTTAATCACATTCTGAGTTTTCGATTTAGTCTCAAATCTTAGTCTTCAATATAAACTTAAATATTGACATAGCACGTTAGTTGGACTAACAAGTGATGATTTGACGCTACAGCACGAAGTGGACATAGAAATAGATTAATTGAATAAAACAGGGGTGGGCAAGCCACAATATTTGATGGGATGAGAGCCAAGAAGGCAGAACACATTTCGAATGAATTAGTTTCTGATTGCTCTTACTTTATTCAACTGACCTATTCCTTTATGCCACATCATGCTCCATCATCACTCATTAGTTCAAACAATAAATCAGGTCAGCATTTAAGTGACCATGTAAACAATTCAGGATGCATCATAATGAAAATCGATATACACAACTTTCAAAGTTCAGGAACTAAATTAGTAATTTAACTAAAAAATACTTGATTAAAATTTAAATAAATTTAGAAAATGCAAACCTCCCATAAAATTCTTCCGCAAGCTCAACAGCAAATGACAATCGAGAAATATCAGCTTCACGGATCTATAGAAGACAAGACAAAAACATTAATGGCGCAAATGGTATGACATAAAAACATTGGCTCAGTTGGAAACTGGCTAATAGTATCATATGAACTAAAGCCAAAGTTCACAATCATTAACATCAAGTAGATACATAGTGTATACGAGCCTACATTTATGCCAACTTGATGAAAAGCCAAGTCAACCTAAGTTTGTTTATGACTGGCTAGATATAAAAACAAAAAAAATGACAAACTCATAACTATGAGCAGTAACGTGGTCTAAAGTATATTTAACTAAGGAGAGTAGTGAAGTATTTCAATCGCAACATGTTCAATATTACTTCAATTTCTAAACAATTAGCAGTCGGAACAACTTTTGAATGGGACAAAAATAATGACATCGTATATATGCTCATTTTAATGCTATTTTTAGCACAAAACTTTGTCTAATTATTGTTGCTATCTTTCATGCCCATGAATCTCAATATCCAAGAATTGCAAATTGAATTGACAAGGAAACTAATTCATGTTTTAGAATCTAGATATTCATTGAGTTGTACCATGAGTCCAAGGTGTAGCAAATATCTCAAGGCTAAAGGGAAAATATTCATCTACCAAAAGACCCGACTAAAACATTCATACCCGAACCATATAAGTGAGCACAAAAATGAAAGCTGCAAAAATCTAACTTTTGCATAGAAAATAGAAGCAACGCATCCAAAAGATCTACAATAATTTTTATCCCTAACTTTCATGAAAGTAACAATTTAGATCCTATACTTTAACTAGTAACGAGACTCCCTATACTTTCAAATTTGTAACAATATAAAATCTTGTAGAACTTTAACGAGCAACAATTTAATCCCCATACTTTGAGATTTGTAGCAATTTAGTCCCCAACATGGAAATTCTCATCGAAATTAAGTGTCAATTTTTATTATGTAATGACTTAGAGGACGTTTGGGACAAGGACTATCTAAGACTATAATAACCACCTCTTGCTACAGTAAATATTATTTTGTAGTCCCCAATTAGCTATAGTCAACACTATTTCAAAATCCCCATTTGTTACATTTTTTACTATTTTACATTCATCATTTTTTTATTATTTCCTACGATATTTACTAT
Organism: Benincasa hispida; assembly: GCF_009727055.1. Taxonomy (NCBI): domain Eukaryota; kingdom Viridiplantae; phylum Streptophyta; class Magnoliopsida; order Cucurbitales; family Cucurbitaceae; genus Benincasa; species Benincasa hispida. The sequence continues at coordinate 26,092,001 of NC_052357.1, forward strand.
TTCCTTCTCAAACTAAAATAGTTTACACCTCAAACACATACTATTTTAACCAAAACTAAAAGAATCTACACTCCAAACACAAACTATTATAATCCGACTATAATAATCTAGGATTATAATAACCAACTCCTTACCCCAAACGCCCCCTTAGTCTTTATAGTTTATAAATAAATTTGATTCTGGATCAATTTATTAATCTACACATGTAAGAAAATACAATAAATCATAATAAAAAAAAAATACAATAAATCATAATAATATTTTTCATGATAGGAACTAAATTGTTACAAATTGTAGTACATGAAGAAAATTGCTACTTAAAATTCAGGGACTAAATTTTTACAAATCGAAAAGTACAAGGATTAGTTACCAACTAAAGTTCAACAAATAAATTGTTACTTTCATATGAAAGTTCAAGGATCAAAATATTTTTTAACCAAGATCTACAATAGACTATCTGGCATTCTTCTTAACCTTCCTAATAAGTAGGCTTAGTTTCAGAGAAGAATCAAGACCAAAATCTTAGGAAGGTTAAGTTGTTTGTGAATAATAGCAGGAGTAGCTCAAATGGTTTTGTGAAGCTAGTCACTGGAGGCGAGTATGAATAATATAAGTACAACTACATAGATCGTGCGAATGTGAAAATTCTAACTGATTGGATTATTCTAATAGATTATATCTTGGCCCATGGTATTTCCCCGTATATGGATTTTCCACCTAACTTTCGTGTCTCTAAATTTTACCTCCATGGAAACTCCCACCCTCACTAAAATAATCATAAAACTTGAACTATAATTAAATCTTGGAACTCATAGCTATTGTCAAATTCTTGTATTATAATATAAAACTTAAAACTATGAATTCTTTTTAGCTATGAAAATCAGAAGGTGTCAAGAAAAAGCAGCAATTGACATGATGAAAATATAAAGCCGTGATGACTCACGGTCTCAGGTAGGTTGTAGATAAGCACAGAACTCAGAACAGTTGCCAAAGCAAAGATCCTGCACACGCATAAAAATGGAAGATTGTTAAAGGGATAAACAACAAGAACTACCATATAAAACCGACTCACAAATTTAAATTACCGATCATCATATACATTTGACTTTCCAACACTTTCAAATCCCTCTGTATCAAGGTAAAAAACAGAAGTTTTGACTCCATCAATCATCAACTCCAAAGGAGTACCCCACACCCAGATCCCTGTGCAAAACAACTTGACAAACTGCATAAATACCCAACAAGTAAATATAACACATCCACAATCACCACATCATTGCAACTGCATTTACCTTTTGTTTTGGTGTCACGCAGGTGTCCTACACCAAACCCTGAAACACAAAATATTTGATTAATACAATAATGATATATAGATATATACAGGATTGTTAATTTTTTAAACAAGATAAATGGTACAAATTCATGGGAGTTAACACACCTTCATAGCAAGAAAGAGATAGAAGTTGGTTAAGCAAGAAAGACTTCCCAGATCGGTATGGCCCAATGACCTGATCATATGAAAGAAAAGAAAAGATAATCAGACTATATATATTATCAAACAAAACTTAAACCTATAAAGTTCATTAGGTCGATAACAAATAAGCAGAAGAGTTACCATAGAGCAACAAAAGAGAAAAAAGGAAAAATGTTAAGTTACAACTTTAGTTCTTGTGTTTTCTTATTTATTTATTTATTTTTTTTTAGATAAAAACATTTTATTGATTAATGATAAAGGAGAACCCCAAAAGCCAATTGGCAATTACGAGAAGCATTTCAAATTGGAGACTAAATAAGATAAGCTAAAAAGATTAAATGGGTGCTTATCCTTGCACCAATAAAAAGCAGTACACAAGACCACATCCAAAAATCTATCTCAAAGGAGGAGAAAGAATCCTTGAAAATATGGCCATTGCGCTCGCACCAAAGAGTCCAAAAGAGAGCATGCGTAAGAGCCTACCAAATCAATCTTTCAGTAACACCAAAAGGATGATCCGCCAGAAGAGATGCCAAAATATAAAAAATATGGTTAGAGCATGTCAGAAACCAACTAAGACTAAGCTCCCAGAAGAAAATTTTAATCTTCTCTGGATAGAAATCTTTCCAAATGACAGAATAAAGATCTATAACAAGAAGCTCAGCCACTCCAATCAAATCATCTAGGAGGGATTTAACAGAGAAGGACAAAGAGGAATTCAATGTCCAATACCAAGAATCAGGTAATGGCTCAATCTATCTGATCGATGATATATACAGGACAAAAAAGCTTTGGTTCTTATGCTCTCAAAGTTGACTATATATGACTGCACTTCAAAGAGCCTGAATTTTTAAAGTGGTATTTTTTGGCCTTTATACTTTATTTAATTTCTAAGAAGTCTCTCAACTTTGAACTTCGTACCCTATCATTGACTATGTAAGTTTAACATTCACTTAGCAAGCAGACTATATTACTTTAGGATAATGTGGTGAACTGATCTTGGGCAGGTTCAGGCATTAGGTAGCATAAGCATTAAACTATCGAGGTTAATGTAAAAACCAATTAGACACAAAATTAAAAGTTTAATAGCCTATTAGAATCTTCTAAAGTGTAGGGACTAAATAAACATATCCTTTAAAGTGTAGGGACCTATTAGAATCTTTTTAAATAACATGGACTAAATCGACACACTAAAAGTTTGGGAACAAAGCTTATAATTTAACCAAAGAAAAAAAAAAGAAACATAACAGCTATTTTGACTCTTAAACATGCATTATAGCGTGCGATAGTCATGAAATGCAACTTAAGATTAGATTCTTCTTCATTCTTGATCGTGCAAATCATATCCACTGCGTTCTTTAAACTGTAGAAATTTCCAAAATGCAGGTGTAGCTGTCAATATTTATTGCAGGAAGGACCATATTACAAGTAAATTGAGTATAACTGGTCATGGTCCATGAAGCCATAATTTTTAAACTACAAAACATGCACATGAAACCAGAAAAATATGCATAAAGATGGTCCCTGCATCATCGACTCATTCCTCAGAAAAGACTGGAAAATTTCTCCATTACAGAAAAATACAAAGCAAAATTATGGTTCAAGAATCAATTCAAAGATATCTGTTCAAAATAAGCGGCTATTATGTGTTTAGTCCCAAGGACATTTTAATCCTTTTACTTTGCCCTAATTTTTTCTTTTTCCGTATTAGGGCTTTCTAGAGTCTGTTTATATCTCTGTCATCTCTTGTATGTGTGTAAGTTGAGAATAATAAAAAGTGTCTTTCTATAGTGGTTTTTTCTCCCTGAACTAGGGTTTTCTATGTAAAATCTTGTGTTTTCTTCTTCCATTTTTTAATATGGTATCAGAGCGTGGTGACGAAACCCTAACCGTGGTTGATGAAAATCAACCATTGGTTCAGCAATCATCATCAACAATCATTGTTCCTCCGAATGGCAGATGTCGTCCTCCAAACGACAAGTCAGACCCTGGCCGAGCACTTGTGAATGATTCTACGAGTAGTGCTTCACAGTCACAATCTCAGGTGAATAACCAGAATGACTAGAATGTTGTTGGGGTTGGTGCTATTGTCCAATCAAGTACTTCTCAGTCCTTAAGTCTCCTCAGTATTAATGGTAAGAAACCGTGGATACTAGATAGGAGCTACGGATCATTTAACTGGCTCGTGATCTTTTTCTCTCATATTTTCCAAGCGCTGGTGATGAGAAAATTCAGATTGCAGATGGGTCTTTTGCTCCTATTGCGGGAAAAGGTCATCTTTCTCCTTTTAAGGGTTTAACTTTACAGAATCTGTTACATGTTCCTAAAATATCTTACAATTTACTATCTATTAATAAGATAACTAGAGATCTGAATTGTCAAGTTGCTTTCTCACCTGATAATGTTTTCTTTCAGGACTTGAGCTGGGGGACGACGATTGGCACTGCCCGGTACGATAGGGGACTCTATTTCCTTTATGATGATGCTTCCTCTAGGAATAATTATAAGACTAGTTTGGCATCTTCTTGTTTTTCAACTTCTGAAAAAGATTATATGTTATGGCACTTTCATCTTGGTCACCCAAATTTTCAACATATGAAGTATTTATTTCCCCATTTATTTTATAATATTGATATCTCCTCTTTGTCTTCTGATGTGTGTATTCATGCAAAACTGTACTGGGTCGCCTTTCCATCTCAACCCTACAAACCTTCCCAGCCATTTACTCTTATCCATAGTGATGTTTGAGGTCCCTCAAACATCACTACTTCTTGCAAGAAACGTTGGTTTGTGACATTTATTGATGATCACACTCGTCTTACATGAGTGTTTCTTCTCACTGATAAATTGGAAGTACCATTGATATTCCAACAATTTTATACTACAGTGGAGACTCAGTTTAACACTAAAATTGTCATCCTTCGTAGTGATAATAGTCGTGAGTTCTTTAACAACTCCCTTCATGAGTTTCTGACTTTTAAAGGAATTGTCCATCAAAGCTCTCGTACTTATACCCCTCAACAGAATGGGGTGACTAAATGGAAAAATCGTCACCTTATAGAGGTTGCACAGTCTCTCATGCTATCTACTTCTCTCTCTTCTTACTTATAGGGAGACGCTGTTTTGACTGCAGCCCATCTAATCAATTGGATGCCTTCCCGTATTCTCCAATTCCAAACTCCTCTTGAATGCTTTAAAAAGTCATACCCAACAACGCGTCTTATTCCCGATGTTCCTCTTTGGGTGTTTGGATGCACTGCCTTTGTCCATAGTCATGGTCCTAATCGCACTAAATTTACCCTTCATGCTCATAAATGTGTCTTTATTGGGTATCCTCTTCACCAGCAAGGTTATGAGTGTTTCCATCCATCTTCACGAAAATACTTTGTTTCTATGGATGTAACGTTTCTTGAGGATAAACCTTTCTTCCCTATTAGTCATCTTCAGGGGGAGAATACTAGTGAAGAGATTAACTGGTCCACATCTTTGGTTCCTACTGCTCTTCTTCCCGAACCCATGTTGGGTACGGATGATACTGTCCTACCTACTAAACAAGTCTCATGAATAACGTACTACAAGAAGAATCTCAGAAAGAAAATAATGTCACCTATTGCTCCACCGACTCCGGTCCATGAATCGGAACCAACACTGGCTCAAGGTACTCCTATTCCTAATAACACTGATGTATGTGTTGAGGGTGATATGTGTGATATGGCTGAGAGTGACAAAACTGATATGATAGTTTCAGAGAATGACAGAGTTGTAAGCAATGATGAGTCATTAAGAGAAACCCGGGAGGGTGAGGCTTTGCCTCAGGTAACCAAGTGTGACCACTGTCCTCTTTCTGATGAGAAGTCAAGTAAAATAGGGAGTTATGATGCATCTCTTGATATGTCCATTGCTTTGAGAAAGGGCACCAGGTCATGTACTGAGTATCCCATGCATAGCTTTCTATCTTATAGTAATTTATCTTTTGAGTTCAGGGCATTCCCTACTAACCTGGATACAGTAACAATACCAAGCAACATACATATGGCCATGGAACTTCCCGAATGGAAGGCTATGGTCATGGAAGAAATGAGAGCTCTTGAAAAAAATAATATGTGGGATCGTGGGGTTCTTCCTAATGGACATAAAACTGTTGGGTGCAAATGGGTGTTCACTATAAAGTATAAGTCTAATGGAACCCTTGACAGGTACAATGCTAAATTGGTAACTAGAGGGTTTACACAGACCTATGGAATAGACTACTCAGAAACTTTCACTCCTGTAGCGAAGCTAAATATAGTTCGTGTCCTACTTTCTGTGGCAGTTAACAAAAACTGACCTCTCCATCAACTTGATGTAAAAAATGCTTTTCTGAATGGTGAATTAGAAGAAGAGGTTTTTATGAGTCCTCCTAGTTTTGAAGCTCAATTTAACCATCAGGTTTGTAAATTCAGGAAGTCTCTTTATGGTTTGAAACAGTGTCCGAGAGCTTGGTTTGACAGGGTTACTACCTTTATTAAGTCCCAAGGTTTTACTCAAGGGCACTCTGATCACACTTGTTCACAAAAAGGTCATAATCAAGGAAAATTGTTGTTTTAATTATGTATGTAGATGATATTGTTTTGTCAGGAGATAATGCTCCTGAGATTATCAGACTTAAAAAAAAAAGGCTGACGAATTTGAGATTAAGGACCTTAGAAGTCTAAGGTATTTCCTTGGAATGGAGGTAGCGAGATCAAGAGAAGGGATTTTTGTCTCTCAACGGAAATACACCCTTGACTTGTTGAAAGAAACAGGTATGACTGGATGTAGGCCTGTCAACACCCCTGTGGAATTCAATGCTAATCTGGGAGATTTTGTTGATAAAGAAAGATACCGACGTCTAGTGGGAAAATTGATTTACTTATCTCACACTAGACCAGAAGTATCCTACATTGTTAGTGTGGTTAGTCAGTTTCTGCAGGCACCCTGCGAGGGCCATATGGAAGCTGTGAATCAGATTCTGAGATACTTGAAAAAAACTCTAGGTAAAGGTCTTATGTTCAGGAAAACTGACAGGAAATGCATTGAGACTTACACCCACTCTGATTGGGCAGGATCTGTTATAGACAGAAAATCTACCTCTGGATACTGTACGTTTGTGTGGGGTGATCTTGTTACTTGGAGAAGTAAGAAGCAAGGTGTTGTTGCTAGAAGTAGTGCTGAGTCTGGGAATCTATGAAGAAATCTGGTTGAAGAAAGTTTTGTCTGATCTCCACCAAGACAGTGATCTACCTATGAAGCTCTATTGTGATAACAAAGTGGCTATAAGCATAGCCAATAATCCTGTGCAGCATGATAGAACAAAACAAGTGGAGATCGATAGACATTTTATCAAAGAAAAATTGGACAGTGGCAGTATTTGTATTCCTTACATCCCTTCTAGTCAACAAGTTGCTCATATTCTCACCAAAGGATTACTCAGGCAAAGTATTGATTCTTGTATTAGCAAGTTGGATTTAATTGACATCTATGCCCCAACTTGAGGGGGAGTGCTGAAAATAAGGGGTTATTATGTGTTTAGCCCCAAGGGCATTTTAGTCCTTTTACTTTGTCCTAATTTTTTCCTTTTCTGTATTAGGGCTTCCTAGAGCCTATTTACATCTCTATCATCTCTTGTATGTGTGTAAATTGAGAATAATAAAAAGTGTCTTTCTATCGTGGTTTTTTCTCCCTGAACTAGGGTTTTCTACGTAAAATCTTGTGTTTTCTTCTTCCATCTTTTAATAATATCCATTCATTTAAGATGTGGAAATTCCAGAAGTACTAAATGTCACAGAAGAGCATCGCAGTCTAACCGCAACAGCTGCAATTGGATTTGTTATTTTTTCAATAGCCTCTAAACCTTCTCTAGAAAGACGAAGTTTTGTATGGCCAGGATCAGGTTCCACAATGGGAAATCTGCAAGTGATTAAAACGAGCTTTAGTCCTTCTCTTACCAAAGAAATAAAATCAAAAGACAGATGCTAAAGGTTTGAAGATTATGGCCAACCAATCAAATCTTGCATGAGATATATCCATGTGTTCGTAATAAAATACAAAAACACATGCAAAAAACATTAGCTTACATGTACGGAATAAATTATTGTAAGTTAAGCATAGAGCTTAGTTCAAGATGAGAGGGGCATTTGTCTCATAAGTCGAACCTTGTTGAAAGTCTAAAATGTTCTCTCACTTTAATTAATTAGCAGTTCATTACTAATTCCTTGAAGAAAATATAACAAGATTAAATTATTGTTTTTAACCAAAACAATTATTTGATAAATTTAATGTTTCCAATTTATTATTAACAATTAAGGTCGTAATATAAAAATTTTAGAATATATCATTCTTTACTAAAATAAAATCTTGCAGGATATTGTCATGAAACTAACTCTAAACTCTACAGTGAAATTAATATCTCCTCAAAAACTAAGTTAGGAAAATGCTCATGATTGATGAACCAACAAATAAATCACACAAAATTAAACAAACAAACACTCAAAATCAAGCAAAAAATTTCCCATACCCAACTATGAAAATACTTGAACCTGACAACAAAGTTAAGTAGGCATACAGGGACCTGCTAAGCATTGAAATAGCATTACATCATCAGAAAATTGGAGATAAACCAAATAGGTCTTATCTTTTCCATCCTAATGCTTCCTAACAAGCTCTTCTCTGAACCCTGAACTACCCATCTACCTAAGAGTTAAAACATCTCCCCACAATTCCAAATTTTGTCTCAATCCTCCAGTTCCCATCCACCACCCAATCTTGGTTGAATGGAACCTTCAATCTAAGTTTCTGTTGCACCAACTTTAATCTCGCTTTCTATGAATTTACTTCTTAATTGATACGATTTTCCTTGAATTCATGTTCAAGATACAGCATCTTCTAATTATGAATCATCTAGTTAATTCTTATTTCCCGCTCATATACCTTCTAAACAAAACTTAAACAGAGAAATGTTCCCACCCAAAGCAATACTATGATATACCTCTATAGCACTAAACAACTGTGCGCACTACGTAACAAGAAGTCAACAACACAACACATGAAAATAAACAAAAACTTCTACCCAACTCAAATGTTAAGAATAACAAACCACAATCCAAACTGAAGCTCCAAAAACCAATTCAAATCAACAACCAACAAGATTCAAAACAACAAACCAAACCCAAAAGAATTGAAACGACTTACGCTTGCCGGAAATTCTCAATCGCGAGAACCCTCCAAGGGACGATGCAGACAATCAAAAAAACGAAAACCCTTGATAAAATTCTCATTTCTAAACAACCCCTCGTCAGTTATCTTCCAAATGTGACGAAACCAGAAACAGAAGACGGCGGGGAAGAATGAATTACGCAGTGTTGATCAGAAGAAAAACATATTGGGTTTGAAAGAGGAAATGGGGATCTAGAAGAACCATGAAAACGGGCATACGAAAGGAATAATGCAGCTACATGAACTTGGGTTTTGAATCTAGGAAGAAGAACATACAGGTAAACGGGCTCTGATTGATCTTCTAAACACGGTAGCTTTCATTTGTGAATTTAATACTTAAAAGAGGAGATGAGATCTATGCGAAGGATGCAGTCTGAATTTTGTATTCATAGTCATCAAAATGGATTTATATTTATGAGAGTGATTAATAAAGATTGCATTAATAATACAATGCTACAAATTTCAAAGAGGAACAAGTCAATGATATCTTTTAATTTGTCAATTTAATCCAATCAATCAATAAATCTTCATTTTGATGTTGTTGAAGTTTAATTTTTCTAATGATAATTTTATCTATAAATTTATCCAGTTGTATCACCTAAAATTAGATAATTTTTGCTTATTCACCCATTAATTTTAACAAGTAAAAAGGTAATGCAAATAAACAAAAAAAAAAAAACAATAATATGTGAACTTGTTGATTTCAGTGATGTTAAGTTTTGCACAAAATGTAGTTTAATTAATTCATAAATTAACTATGAAATAATTTTATCAATACTCACAAACTCTAACAAATACTTAGTTCTATTGTGGTTCAGGTTCTTTTTGAAATCCTGTCGATTTTGTAATTCATTAAATCCATATGAGAATATATACTTTTTAAATAATCTTTCAAATGAAAGTTTATTATAGAGAAATTTTGTAATATTTTTAAAATTTAAGGATAAAATTGAAATAATTACTTAAATTTGAAGTAGATGAAATTAAAAGTTTTAGGATGAAAAAGTATAACATAAGGGAGAAATTTGATTTTTTTTTCTTTTCATTTAATGTAATTATATCTTACATTTTTTTAATTGATTTAAATAACAAAGTCGTTTGATTGCACAACTACGCTATGGCCACGTTTATCAAACCGTAATGAAAATTTGCGTGATCGGAATGAGATTTCATTGATGGATGAATCATAATAGGCCTGAATCGCAAACATAATTGGATTCTTCTTCTTCTTCTTCTTTTTCTTCGTCGTCATCATCTTCTTCCTCCTCCTCCTCTTCTTCTTCTTCTCATCTTCGTCGTCATCGTCCTCCTCCTCCTTTCCTTCTTCTTCTTCTTCTTCTTCCTCCTCCTCTTCTTCTTCGTCGTCGTCGTCGTCATCATCTTCTTCTTCTCCTCTTCGCCCTCTTCGTCTTCTTCTTTCTCTTTTTCTTCGTCGTCATCATCTTCTTTAATCGAATTCAACAACTCAAATTCAACCGATAGACATCAAAATTCAAGTGATTTGAATTAAACTCTATCATAAGGTGGCTAATTGGATTTCAACTGTGATAAAGTTCTATCGTTGTCTATTTATCACTATCTATCTCTTTATTTGTATTGGTTTTTGGGTGTGAAGATAAATATATAACTAGGGCTATATAACGTGCTTGTTTTTCTTCCTATTTGATTGATTTAATTTATTTGTAATTTTCTTTATGAGAACTTTATCTCTGTCTATTAGTGATAGACTCCTCCTCCTCATTCTTCTTCTTTTTCAGAATCTTAGGTTCTTCTTCTTCTATCATTCTTCTTCTTCAATGGATTAATATTTATTTTCTTCTTTTTTTTTTAATTGAATTCAATTGATAATCATCAGATTCAAGTGATTTGAATTAAAGTCTATCATAATGTGGTTAATTGGTTTTCAAATTTAATAGACTGTGATGGAGTTCTATCGCTGTCTATCTATCACAATCTATCTCTTTGTTTGTATTGGTTTTTTAGTGCGAGGATAAATATATAGTTGGGACTATAGAACGTGCCTATTTTTCTTCATGTTTGATTGATTCAATTTATTTGTAGTTTTCTTCATGAGAACTTTATCTCTGTCTATTAGTGATAGACACTATCCATGTCTATCTACTGATTGTAATTTAACTTTATATAATGTGGCTAATTGGAATTCAAATGGAATAGACAGTGATAGAGTGTTATCACTGTCTATCATTTTGTAATAGTTTGTTTGTTGTGTATATGTGTTATTTTCATTCTTTTCTTATTTATAATATTCTCTATTTTTTATTCGTTGGTGATAAGATGCATATATAATATTCAATTTGCGTGCAATTTCTATCCTTGATACACAGAGATAGAAATCTATCACTGCCTGTCACTAATAGATAATAATAGATTTCTATCTTTGTCTATCACTGATAAACTGGTATAGATTTCTATCCATGTCTATCTGTAATAAATATTTTCACTACTAGTTTCTATTGGAGTTGATGCTCTAAATCTTGTAAGGTCTTATAGAGTGTAAATGTTTTGAACAAACTCATTAATATTTATAAAATATATGATATTTTATTCCATATTTGAGTTGCATTAACCACAAACCAATAAACTAACATCCAAGGTTGATATACGGGTGGATCGTGTTTAAGTGATAACCTAAATGGTCTGTAGTAGATGGATAAGGCTGGGTATTTTATTCTAGCGACATTACGAGTATGGCTTGCTTTGTAGGTGTTACGATTGTTGTAAAGTGCTACAAATGATTTGATCATGATCATTCATATATAGACATGTGAGCGGGGCCACGAAATGTTTAGTCTCATTATATAGCTGAAGGAAATTAGTCGAAAAAGATCCTTTGAACGGAAGCAAAGATCGTCCCAAATTCCATTTTTTATTGAATATAAAGTTTTACAGTAAAAAAACAACAAGATATGCATTTACTTAAAATTACAACATGCTTTAAAACAAATATTTAGAGTTTCAGAAACCCTTACCTTTGAAGAACCTTTTCTTCAAGAACTCCCTCGTACAAGCCACAAATAGAACTCCTTCTCCACGTGGGTCTTCTTCTTCAAGAACGGACACCACCACTTGAGAACCCTCTGTATTCTCTTGGGATAAAGGATTCGAGCAAGAGTTGTGGACTTTGCTTTAATCCTTGGAAGAGGGATAGGAGATGGACAGGAGGAGAGAGAAGAGAAGAACTTTTCTTCCCTGTTAATTTTTTCAAGAGCGAACTCTTCTCTCAGAGTGATTTGAGGAAGAAGATGATTAATTCAACTTCTTGGATCTCACGTAAGTTAACTTGAGAGAATGGGATTAATTTCAATTAAATTAATAATATATATATATATATATATAATAACTACTTTATGATATATATACACTATATGTTATATCAAATATAACATATAGGCTATAGTTTTATATTGCATCAAATACAACGTAAAATATAGATTTTATTTTCTCTCAATCATACATGACATTTAATATAAATCACATTTATCTTCGATCCACTTATATGAATCTCATCCATATAAATGATATCGGATCATATCCGAGTTTTTAATTTCTCTCAATATAAATCATATTTATATTAAATTTAGTTACATGAATCTCATTCATATAATTAGTATTTGAATCATATTCAAATTCCTCTAATATTATAATGTATCAAATACATTATATTAATTATATCACATATAATTAATTATCTCAATTAATTGGAACACTTCAAATTAATCCAAAAAAAATTCTCAATTAAATCTCTGTTGAGCTACAGAGGGGACCTTATGGACCTGTAGATTGAAGCTCCAACGGTACTTGGATAATTAATTAAACTCTTTAATTAAATTACCCAACATCTGTTAACTGCTGGTCACTCTAATAAAGACTGATAGTTGCACTCTTCGCACTACAGATAAATCTCTGTGTCCATTGGATATAACCAATCAACAGTGCGATGACCATTCACAAATTGCTCATAAGTACAATTGAGCAAAAATTATTATTTTGCCTCTGTAGATACATCTAACTCCTTAAGTACCACTAATTCCTCTAATGAACAATAAGTCATAGTCCCATTATGATCAAGTCCCTATCGAGCCAAGAGAGGGTGTGGCCACTATGTTCAAGACCTGGAATCAAGCCCTTAAGGGAGCAATTTATCTACCTGCCCCTACATCGAGGAAGGAGTGAATTTCGTCTTGTGTAGCTGTGTTCCCAACTCCCTAGTCAGACGAATCCCTAAAATGGTAGGTTTGTTGAGTTAGCAATCTGGCACTCTCACCCATACAAATCAAAAGACCATTTTCATGAGTAGAAGTTCACAACTCACCCAGGATTCAGGTCATGTCACCTATGGTCATCCTAGTGAAATGTAAGTCTCTATTATTAACGGCGTTATATAAAGAGACTAATCATTTTGTGGTCCGGTTTTATACAAACTCTTTGTATAGGATACCCTCACTCACATATCTCCACATGAATGATCAGGATTAGATCATTTGTAACACTTTACAATACTTGTAACACCTAAAAAGCGAGTCGTATTTGTAGTGTCACTAGGATAAAGTACCCAACATTATCCATCTACTATAGACCATTTAGGTTATTATTTAAATAAGATCCACTTGTATGTCTCTACATACTTGTTTAAATTACATAAAATAACCTCGGATCTTAGTTTATTGGATTGAGTGTATGGTTATAAAATAACACTTATTTTATTAATAACAACATGTTTATACAAAGTTTACAAACTACGAGATTACAAGGAGATTTAGGACACCATTCCCAACAATAACATCATTCATAATAAAGACTTACGTTTCACCAGGATGACCATAGGTAACATGACCTGAATCCTGAGTGAGTTGTGAACTCTTGCCTATGAAGGCGATCTTTTGATTTGTATGGGTGAGAGTGACCAGATCACCGACTCAACAAGCCTACCATTTTGGAGATTCTTCTGGTTGGGGAGTTAGGAACACAACTATACAAGAAAGAATTCACTCCTTCCCTGAGATCGGGGTTAGTAGATAAATTGCTCCCTTAAGAGCTAATTCCGAGGCTTGAACAATGTGGCATCACACCCTCTTCTGGCCCAAGAGGGATTTAGTCATAGTTGTATTATGATTTATTGTTCATTAAAGAGATTAGTGGTACTTAAGAAGTTAGATGTAACGACAGAGGCAAAACGGTAATTTTGGCCCAAGTGTACTTACGAAAAATTTGTGAAAAGTCATCGTATTGTTGATTGGTTATATTCAATGGGCACATAAATATATCTGTAGTGCGAAGAGTGCAGTTGTCGGTCGTTAGTGGAGTGCTCGACAGTTAACAGATGGTGAATAATTTAATTAAAGAGTTTGATTAATTAATCATGTATCATTGGAGCTTCAAATTACAGGTCTATGAGGCCCCTTTGGTAGCTGAATAGGATTAGATGAGAATCATTTTTTGGATTAATTTGAATTGTTCAAGTTAAATGAGGGAATTAATTATATATGATATAATTAAGTTATTTTGATTATATGTGATATAATTATTATAATGTATTTGATACATTATAGCAATTATGAGAGAAAATGAATATGTGAATAAGATTCAGATATTAATTATATGAATTGGATTCATAATTGTTAAATTTAATATAAATGTGATTTATATTAAATGCCATATGAGAGAGAAAAGAAACTATAGGTTATATTGTATATGAAATAATATTAAAACTAGAAACTATATATTATATTCGATATAACATATATATAATTATATGTATATAAATAAATTGTTGTTTTAATTTAAATAAGTGAGGGAGTTATAACTCCCTCCCCCTGTTTTCTCTCTAGTCACGTAAGTGGATGGATGGTGTTATTTTGTCTTTGGATGGGAAAGAGTCTCTTTGATCATTTTTGTGACAGAGTAGTTAGATAGAAACGTTCTGTGAGATTGTCTTAGAGATTAATCGTAATTCCTCTTCCTCCTCTCTACTTTCAAATCTATTCCCCCATTCCAAAATAGTTAGAGCCCACCATTCCTAGTTTATCTACTTGAGAATACCAAGGTTGCCATCGTGGTAGTGCCCAGAAGTATGAATTAGACTTCCTCATACATTTGGCTTTTGATTATGCAAGATTATACACAAAAGATCCTCTTTTGGCTCTCTTTGATGGGTAGGTAGAGAATACCTAAGGGCGCGAGACAATTCTTTCTAAGGAACTCAGGAAAATAGCCCCATAACTTTTATTATATAGATATATAATTATAGACATATATAATTATATTGATATAGATAATTATCTAGATATATCGATGGATATCTATCTATAAAATCGTCGGGTTCAAGAGATTCTTGAAGATCTCTCTTCAAAGGTAAGGGTTTCTGAAACCCTATTTTTGTTTATTAAATGCATGCTGTAATTTATGTAAATGCATAATTTATGCTTTTTTTTATAATTTTTTTTTATTCTATAAAAAATGGGAATTAGGACGATCCCGCTTCCGCTCAAGGTTCTCTTCGACGAGATCCTTCAATTTCTTATATAATATTTTATCCTTTCGTAATAATCTTAGATCATGGTGTATATTCTTATAATTGTTCTTTATGGTAGACAATGGAAGTATTATAATTTTTATGAGAATTATAAGGTTACTGAAATTTTGGTGGATGATATGATAGACTTCAATAATTTAGTTGATTTGATATTTAAGGAGATTCAATTGGATGATTTGCTAAAATTGTCGGTACTATTAGATCTTGGTAAAAATAATGTTCAAACTACATTTCCAATAAAAAAAAAAAAACAGGGATGTTTTTTGGTATTTGACTTTGGCTAAAGATGCAATCACTAAACATCCTTTAGTTACTCATGTAAGTGATTGTTCTTTGGAAGAATCTTCTACTTCTATTAGTAGTGTAGGTGGTGATAGAATGTTATGTTTACGTTCTTCTTCTTCATCTTCAAATGATGAAGTCATAAGAGATATTCATTTTAATGGTGATTTGAAGGGAAAATATGTATTTGGAAGTAAAGAAATACTTTCAAAATGTTTTTACATAATAGCAGAGAAAAATTTTCAATTTAGGATTACAAGATTAAATTCAAAATCACTTGCGTTCAAATATTTGCAAGAAGGTTGTAAATGATATGTTAGGACATTTCGGTACAAGAGCGGTGAGTTTGTAGATGCTTCGGAAATACATTTCTGACCAAGACTATTCAATGAATACAACTTAGAGTTGTCATAAGCAAGCTTCTTCATCCATAATTGACAATTGATTGAAAGATAATTTTAGGTTTATCTCTACTAATCAATCCATTCCTAGAGATATTATATACAAGGCTTGTACAAAACTTCGTGTTAATATTGTTGGGTTTTATGTCCTAAAACTCGTGGTATGTAAACAATAGAGCTTATTCTGAAAATTCAATAAAGGTGTTATTGAATAGATCTATTGCTTGAATAGAAATCCAATAAACCTAAAAGTCCCTTGACTATTGGATGAGTACTTGAACTTTATGTGGGGACATAAAAGTGGATCAGGTTTGAGTAAATAGTCAAAATGATATATAGTACATGGATAAGGTTGGGTATCTCATTCTGGTAACACTATTGGATATGATTTGCTCTGTAGTTGTTACAAAGAGTTGTAAAGTGCTACAAACGAAGTGATCCTAATTCGTTCATGTTGGGCATGAGAAGTGGGGGTGTCCTTGTGCAAAAGAGTTTGTACAAGATCAGACCACGAAATGAGTCACTCTTACTTTATAACGCTGTTTACTATTTAAGACTGACTATTTCAAAGTGATGATCTAGGTAACTTGACCTTAATCTTGAGCTAACTATGAACTCCTGTTTATTCGGGATTGCCCTTAGATTTGTATAGGTGAGAGTTGGCTCAACAACGTCGGCTCAATAAGACTGCCATAATCTGTAGGTTCATGAGGTCCCCCTACTAGCTCGAAAATGGATTAGTCTAGAGTAGCGTGATAAGTTAATTTGAAACGTTCAAATTAGAATCAAATGGAATTGGAGAAAATATATTTAAATATGATTAAATATATGAAGATGAATTTGTGTAAAAATTAATTTAATATTGGATATTAAATTAATTAGAATTATTTAAATCGTTTAAATAATTATTTATTAATTTTATTATAAAATTAATTTATGAAATTAATTTTTAAAATTAATAAATTTTGATTTTAGAAATAAAATATGTTTTTAAAATCAAAATATATTTTGGAAATTGAAAAATTACACAAAATTGAAAATGAATTTTTCAAAGTTCATCTTCAACTAGCTTACAAGGAACCCACCACCTCTTCCATGATTCACTCCAAACATGAGCTACATCCCATACTGCAATCTCTTTGCATGATAGTCTGCAATATATTGAAGAGAGTGGAGTGAAGAATAAATGAGGAACCGATTGAATTTTTGCTAAAAAATTCGGATGAATAAAGTGTTCTTCAATGGGTTAGTTCAGTGAGTTTTCTCCATATTCCCTTTGATTCCAACTTATTTTGAGTCCCACAACTCAATCTAGAGCACGAAGAGGATAGTAGGGAAGATATTGTGGTGGTCTACACAAGGATTTGGAGGATTAAGCAGCTGAAAATAGAGATTTTGATGGTTCGGCTAAAGTATGTTCATGAAACCCATTATACTCTGTTTTTAGCATTTTTTTCAACCAAAATTAATGAATTAGAGTGCTTATGGATCTTGCTTCTTTCCACTGCATGTTGGTGTTGATCCAACAAATATTAATTATAAAAAAACTTAGAGAGCAAAAGAACACATAGCAAGTTCATTAAAAGGTGATGCAACTAAAACATATAGCTTGATTCCAAGGTTCTTTGAGAAGTTGAAGGAAATGAATCCAGGCAGGACTGATGAAGTATTTTTCTTAAAAAATTTCTATCATTGTCTATCGTACATAGATAGTGATCTATTTCTAAATCAGTGATAGTTGTCTATCATTGTCCATCTCTGATAAACTATGATAGGTATCTATCATTGTCTATCTATTAATGTTGTTATGTACTTTTGCAGGTATGTACATTGCTTTAAAAATAGATGAAAATGGACATTTCAAATTTGTTTCATGGCTATTGGTGAATCCATTAAGGGGTGGACATATTGTAGACCTAGCATATGTTGAGATTGGTGTCTAAATCTCTTGGTAGTCTCGTAGTTTGTAAACATTCTGTAAACATATTGTTATTAATAAATAAGTATTATTTTATAAGAATTTACTCAATCCAATAAACTAAGATCTGTGATTATTCTATGTAACTTAAGCATGTATGTAAAGACATACAAGTGGATCATGTCTTAAGTAATAACTTAAATATTTTGTAGTAGATGGATAAAAGAGGGATACCTATTCTGGTGACACTACGGATACGACCCACTTTATAGATGTTACAAATGTTGTGAAGTGCTACAAATGGTCTGATCTTGACCATTCATGTGGAGACATACGAGCGGGGGTATCTTATATAAAGAGTTTGTATAAGACCATACTACGAAATGATTAATCTTTTTATATAACACCGTTGATAATTGAGACTTACATTTCACTAGGATGACCATAGGTGACATGACCTTAATCTTGAGTGAGTTGGAAACTCCTGCCTATGAGGGTGATTCTTTGATTTGTATGGGTGAGAGTGGCTAGATTGCCAACTCAACAAGCCTACCATGTTGAGGATTCGTCTGATTGGGGAGCTGGGAACTCAGCTACATAAGACGAAATTCACTTCTTCCCCAAAGCAGGGGTAAGTAGATAAATTGCTCCCTTAAGGGCTGATTTCGAGTCTTGAACATAGTGGCCACACCCTCTCTTGGGAAGAGAGGACTCAGTTATAGTAAGACTATGACTTATTGTTCATTAAAAGAATCAGTGGTACTTAAGGAGTTAGATGTAACTATAGGGGTAAAACGGTAAATTGGCTCAACTGTATTTACGAGTGATTTATGAAGGGTCATCACACTATTGATTGGTTATATGGACATAGGAATATATTTGTAGTGCGAAAAGTGCAACTGTCTATCTTTAGTAGAGTCCCAACAGTTAACAGATGGTGGATCTCGTACCATTGAGCTTAAGCTACAGGTTCATAAGGTCCCCTTGGTAACTCAATGAGTTCAAGTTGAGAATAAGATTTTGGGTTAGTTTGAAGTGTTCAAATTAACAAGAGAGAATTTAATTATATGTGATATAATTGACATTATGTATTTGATACATTATCATTGGAGGAATTAATATAAATATGATTTATATTAAATACCATAAAATAGAAAAAGAACTATGGTTTATGTGTTTCGTATGATGAAATATTAAAACTATAAGTTATGAATATAATATGATAAGTTGATTATTATATTTATTTATAATATATTAATTATGTGATAATTAATTATTCTTTTTCTCAATAACCGACTTAAGTGGGAGGTTATTGGCAGTTTATGGTAACTGTGAGATAAAAAGGAAAATGGTTTTCCAAATCAATAGATGATGATTCATTCGTATCGTCTCACAAAGAAAGACCATCGAGTAAAAAATGTTTTTACTAACCGATGGTATTAAAGAACTAAACGATCAAATATCGAGTTAACTATGTGATAGTTACTCGTTGCTACACGATCGAGTAGCAAGTCTATACGATAGGCTTCTTCTTCTACATGATCGAGTATCAAGTCTATATGATAGACTTCCTTCCTCTGTTGTATACTCGATCATTCACTTCTTCCATTCCTCTATCCAAAGTCATACAAAGCCCACAACTTCTGGATTCTCACACCAAAAATACCAAGGTAGTCTTAATGGTGGTGTTCGATTCTATTCGAGGGTCGAGGATCGAGTTGTACTCGATTATGATCGAGGTTCATGCAGTTGCTCGTTGAGATCGAGTTCTGATCGTTGCATTCGAGTTCGTGTTGTTAGACGCATTGAAGTTTGATCGAGGGAAATACATGAAGAAGGAGTTCTTCAAAGGTATTATACTCGATCCCTTGTATTTCATTAAGAAGCATGCTGTAATTTACTCGTTAGACATAATCTATTCTTCTTGACGTAAATGTTTGTATTCTTTCTCAATGGACTTTGAAACGATCTACTTCCGCTCACTGGTTCTTTATTTAGAGTTCCTCCACCATATCTGTTGATGACACATTTTTTAAGTGTAAGTTTGTTGGCACTCTATTAATAGTCTCAACAGTAGATGGTAAAAACTAAATCTTCTCCCTTGCATATGCTATTGTAGATTAAAAAAAAATGACGCATCATGGAAATAGTTTTTTGGAAACATAGGAAATAGTTTTGGTGATCGAGAAAATTTAGTTTTTGTTTTTTTATAGGCATTTGAACATTCCCAAAGGAATTTTAAGTGTTTCTAGAAATGTTCCGTATTGTATTCGCATGCAACATCTTTTAAGAAATTTGAAGCTTTCATGTAAGGAATCTTTGATTGACAAGTTTTCCTTAGTTGTGCTAAATCTTACACTTTCAAGTTTTCCTTAGTTGTGCTAAATCTTACACTTTCAAGACTTTGAGTACTGTATGAGATCGATGGAGTCAATTTATCCAAATATTTGAGGTTATCTTAGTAACATTGGTTTTGAGAGGTGGGCTCATGCATATTCACGAAGAAGGTATGGAATGATGACAACAAATAGTGCAAAAAACGTATATTCAGTTTTAAAGGATGCCAGAGATTTACCTGTTGCAAGCTTGCTTGATTCGGTTAAAGATATATTGCAAAAGTGGTTTCATGATCGAAGTAAAGTTGTTTCTTTAATGAAAATTGTTTGACTACTTGGGTCGAGAATACATTACGTCAAGAACATGAAAAATCAAGAAGTTTCTTGGTAAGAGTTATTTACTTACTTATTTATTTATATATTTATATTTGGATATAAATAATGAATGATAGACTCAAATATACTTCTATCATGGTCTATCAGAAATAAACACATATCTCTATCTCTGATAGACACATATAGACTACTATCATGGTCTATCAGAATGATAGAGTCTATTCGTCTCTATCTTTGATAGATATAGATAACTGCTATCATGGCCTACCGAAGATAGTCACTGATAGACTTCTATCAGCAACCTTCTCTGATAGACACCCGTTTTTCTTATATACTTTTTATACTTATTGGATTTCTCGTTTTCATCTATTAGGTTGATTAATATTTGGATATAAAAAAAGATGATAGATACAAATATTTTATCATGGTCTATCAAGCATAAAGCACTAATTGATTATCTCTGGTAGACACAAATAGATTACTATCATGATTTATCAAACTAATAGAGTCTATTAATGTCTATCTCCAATAGACACAAATAAGCTATTATCATGGTCTATCAGAGATAGTCATTGATAGACTTCTATCAGTAACCATCTCTGATAGAAACTCATTTTTCTTATAGACTTTTTGATGTTGGTTGTATTTCTCATTTTTATCTATTAGGTTGATCCCATTATCAATGTTGAATACAAGATAATGGATGGAGATAAACAATTCCTAGTGAAGATAGACATGGGATCTTACAGTTGTCGAGTATGGGTTTTTGAGGAAATTCCATGTGCATATGCATTTGTTGTTCCTGGGATGCTTAATTTGGATAGTTATTCTTACATATCTAAGTATTATTATTTAAGAATATGGTCAACAACATATAAAGGTTTTGTTTGACCTGTTGGAGTTCATTTAGATTTGAGGATTGGAGATGATGCCAAGAAAGCATTACCTCTTATTATTTAACGTCAAGCTGGAAGACCTAAAAAACAAAGGATTCTATCTGTTGGTGAATTTAAAAATTCATGAAAATGTAATCGTTGTAATCGCAAAGATCACAATAGTAGGACTTGCAAACTTGAATCATTTAATCAATGATGTAATCATTATGTTTGCATTTTTTTTACATGTAATTGGCAAATGGATTGATAATGAAATTATGAAAGTTATTTTTTGATTTATTTTGTTCTTGAGTTGTAAACAAATGGAATAGTATTTTCATTTTTCAATGTAACAAGAGGAAGCACAACAAACTAACTTTAGTGATAAACCCTAAGAGATGTATACCTGTGTCTATCTACTAATAGTTGTCTATAGGTGGTAAACATTGATAGATATTGATAGTTATCCATAACTGATAAATAGTGATAAAAGATTATTACTGTCTATCACTGACAAACAACTATCACTATTTATTAGTGATAGACAGTGATAGACAACTATCAATATCTATATACTGATAGTTTCGATCAACTATCAACTATCACTGTCAAAATTTTCCAACTTCAAGCAACTTACATTTGTTGAATGAAAACCTATAGTAGTTGAATTACTAATTTGAAGGGATGAAAGAATAACACACGAACATTGCATTGATGTTTATGTTGGGAATGTCCTAGAACTCGCAGTTTGTGTTAATAAAAGTTGTTGATTTTGCATTCTATTATAAAAATCTAATAAACATATCCATGTCTATAGTTTGAATACTTAAACTTTATGTGGTGACATAAACAGGATCAAGTTAATAGTATATAGCTTAAATGGTATAATAAGTATGTGGATAAAATTGGGTATATCATCCTGGTAACACTATTGGATGCGACCCACTCTGTAGTTGTTACAAGGTGTTGTAAGGTGCTACAAATGATGTGATCCACAGATCATTTATGTAGATACATGTGAGTGAGGGCATTCAATGCAATGAGTTTGCATATAGATTGGACCACGAAAATAGTCACTTTTCTTTATAATGACCGTTTACTATTAAAACTGACTATTTCATTATTAAGTAACCTAGGTTAGCTCAATCTTAATCCTAAGCTAGCCATGAACTCATGTTTGTTCGGGATTATCCTTTGATCTGCATGGGTGAGGGCAACAACACTGCTCAATAAGCCTTCCATTTTGGGGATAAGACCAGATGAATAGCTGGGGACTTATGTGAAACCCGAATTTCCATTTTTCCTACTTAAGCAGGTGGTTAAGGAAATTAACTAAGTGAAAGTTAAATCCTATGTTGAAATGAAGGAAATTTCTAAGTGTTGAATCGATTTTCCTTGAGTAGTTTTGAGTTAAGTTTTAATTGATGAAATTTGGCTAAGTGTAAGGTCAAAAGGACCCATGAATTAAGAGTTAGGAGACATTAATGCATAAGTTGAAAAGGCAACCATGCGTTTGTAAGGTTGGACGTATGATTGGCCAAAATATTGGCAAGAGGCATTGCCAAGAGTTGTCATGCATTGGAAGCCAAAGAGAAAAATGGCCAAGTGTTGGACAATGCGTTAGAGTGTGCCATGCGTTGGTCATAAAGTTTTGAGAGGTTACTTGGGCATGGGGAGAGAGATTGAAGTAAGGCCAAGAATAACGCATGCGGCAGCCACTGCTTTTGGAGGTTAGATCAACGCATGAGGTGCGACGGCTGCGATGGATGCGTGGCGGACACGATGTATGCATCTATGCGATGATAGAGCAGACGCGATGGATACATTAGACGTGAGAGTATGCGGCCGAAGGGAATGTTGTGATGACATGCGTGCGCTGCTATGCGTTGATGTCATGCGACCGTACTATATGATGATATTTTGTGGTGCTATGCGTTGATGTCATCACAGAGACTATGCGTCAATGACATACGACGTTGCTATGCATTGATGTCATGCGATAGTGTTATGCGTTTGTGTCTGCGACGGCTTGCTACGTGAGAGTGTTGTCTGAGGGCATGCGGTGATGCGCCTACGTATGCGGCCGATGTGGCACGTATGCAGCTGAAGGGAATGCGTTGGTAGTATGCGATGGAGGCATGCGGCCGAAGGAATGCGATGAAGGAATGCGGCCGAGGGAATGCGTTGGTAGTATGCGATGGCATGCATGATGGATACGTTGGATGCGGCGGCCTTGCTTAAGGTATAAGCCATGTGATGGAACGAGCTAAGGTGGGTGCCATAGTGATTTGCCCTTGCGTTGTTAAGGCTTGCGGTAACAAGGTAAATGAGGTGGGTTGCGATGGTGTTGAGTTGAGAACCAAGTTGACCTAAGGGTTGCTATGCATTGGTGATATGCTATATGTTGGTGATCCGAGGCTAGTAGTATGCATTGAAAGGGGTGTTGGTCATCATCCTAGTTGAACGCATATTGAGTTGGATGGACGCATATGAAGGATGAATGCATATGAAGGACGTCATCCAGACACGTGGCTTGCTTGGAGGGAGTCTTAGGCCTTAAGGAAATGAGGTGGATAAACGAGTAGACATACAAAGTTAAGCCTTAAGCGTTGGCTATGGAGGAGGAAGACACTTAAGATTGCATTGGTGCAAGGGTTGCGTTGATGGTGTGAGGTGAAGACACCTCAAGCAGGAGGTGGAGAAGGTTAGAAGTTGGCAGATGCTAAGGAAAACACTTGGACATGCAACCAAGTAGGAGGTGTCAACCTTAGAACAATCTTGGACGCCTATAAGTAGGGCCAAGGACTTTAGATGAGAACTCAAATTCTCTTCAAAGGACATAAGGAAGAGTGTATTGGGAGGAGACTATACGTTGGTATCAAGACCATGCGTTGGTCAAGAGGTTCCAAGTGGGGAGATGCTGTCGAACAGAAAGGATAAGAAGTAGTATCAACTTGGGATAAGGAGTTCTCCTAGAATACTCATGCGTTTGGAGTGATTCTAAAGCCAATTGAAAGTTAGAAGATCCTAGTTTTCAAGGTAGGGCTTCCGGAGAAGAAGCTCTAAGGAATCGGGCTGAAAAGTGAGGAAAAGACAAAGAGGTCGAGCTGCCGGGTAAGCTGGACCAGTCTTAATGTTTTGATGTTTTCGGCCAAATCACGAGAAGTTATGAGCTAAGATTTTGAGATAAGCTTCCTGAGACAGAGCATATTTGTAGAAGGAAGTAACTCAAGAAAAATCCTAGAACTATGAGTAGTCTGAGCTTTAAGATTGAATCTGGAATTTAGGGTTCAAGAGAAGCCCGAGAAGATCATGGAACTTCTAGAGAGAAAGGTTCCTAAATGACCAAGGTGAGTGGTACTTTCCTTTAAGTCTTACAGCATATATTATAGAGTAAATTATATATGCTTATGTTATGAATGAGTATATAGCATGAGAATGAGATTATGTGATCGGGATGATTAGGGGGTCAATAGACCTAGTGCCTAAGCCCATAAGCAAAACCTCACGTGATGGTCAGGGGACCGAGAGGTCTAGTTCCTGAGCTTGTGGGAGCATCCTCGTATGGGATGGTCAGAGGGCCGATGGGCCTAGCTTTTGAGCCCATGAGCGGGGAGCTATGTGCACATAGTTGACAAAGGAAACGTAAAGAGTAAACGTTGTATTTAGTAACAGTTATCTAGCTACCGTGTGTATAGGTAGACAACATACTCATTCTAGTTACTTATCAATTTAACTCTCTACCGTGCGCGTAAATGGAGTTGAAAACAGACTCATTCAAGGCTAAGGTTTGAAAGTAATTCGTATTTATGATATGCTTGCTATTTATGAGTTGAAATAGACTCTAGAAGTTGCTTACCACTCACTGAGTTTTGTGAAGCTCATTCTGTTATTTCATGTTTTTCTTCCCAGGTAGTGATTGTTGAGGAGTTCCAGGGTGCTGCTAAGGTCAAAGTCTGCCACAAGCCACAATTACACTTCCGAAGGGTTTTATAGTTGTTCTTGTAAACTTGTAGCTAAGTCTTGGAGTTGGATAAACGTTATATTGTTATATATAAAATGGGCCTACTTAATCAGTTGTTGTTTGCCTCCTTGACTTAATCAGTTGATTGTTGAATTTGTACATTGGTATCAGGGTTATTTTCGCAAGAGTTTTTAGGCAGTAAGTGTCAACAAAAGGGTTGAAAACTGCTGCAGTCACATCTTTTCCTACGCTCAGAGGGTAGTTGGGGCGGGGTGTGACAACATAGCTCTGCAAGATGGAATTCACTTTTACCCGATTTAGGGTTAGCAGATAGGGGTTCTCTTAAGTACTGATTACAGGTCTTGAACAATCAAGGCTCCGCCTTTTCAGGATAAAGAAAGGACTTGATTCATAGGTATTATGAATAAGAATTGTTTATTAGAGAGTCAGTGGGAACTTAAGGAATAAGATGTATTCACAGGGGTAAAACAATGATCTTGAGCCAGCTGTGATTACGAATAACCTATGAAGGATTGACTTATTGATTATGGTTATATCAAGTGGATATAATATATCTACAATGAGGGGAGTTCAACTATGGGCTATAGTGGAGTGACCCATTAGTTAACGAATGAGGGTTAATTTAGTATAATGAGTTTAGCCGATTAATTTCGGATCGTTGGAGCCCATGATATGTAGGTCCACGACGTCCCCCTACTAGCTCGTAAATGGATAAGCTTTAGAGTAGCATGATAAGATAATTTGAAACGTTCAAATTAGAATTAAACGAAATAGGAGAATTTATATTTAAATATGATTTAAATATATGAAGGTGGATTTGTGTAAAAATTAATTTAATATTTGATATTACATTAATTAGAATTATTTAAATAATTATTTATTAATTTTATCATAAAATTAATTTCAATTTCAATATTTTCATTTTTTAAAATCAAATTGATTTTAAATCATATGATGAAAATAGAAAAATTGGAAAATTGTACAAAATGGAAAAAATGGGTTTTTCCATTACTATCTTCAACTAGCTCACTAAAAAACCATTAACTTTTTCCTTAATTATTCTAAGCTTGAGCTGCATCTCATCCAGTCATCTTTTTTGCATGTTCACCTGCAATAAATAAAAAAGATTGGAGTGGAATTGAGGCATGCATTCAAAGGATTTTTACTGAAAAAATTCGTGCTGAAGAAAGAGTTTTTCAAACAAATTGATGCAGTGAACTTCTCCCAAGTTTTCCATTCGTTCAAGCAGTTCTTGAGGTGGTTCACGGAAAGTTTTGGAGAAGACAACTATTGAGGATCAAGGTTTTGAAGAGTTCTACAAAGGTATGACTTCAAACCCTTTTATATTAGATGAGCATGCTTTAGTTTCTGCCAAAATTAATGAATTAGACTGCTTATTGATCCTTGTTATTTTCGCTGCATGCTAATATACTCTTACAGCTTAAGTTTATAATATATTAAAATGTCAATGAATATCAATTTTCTATCAGCAAATATGTACAAGCAATAGGGTAGGTGAACTTTTATCACTATGATAGATGCTGATAGATGTTTATATGTGTCTATTAGTAGGTAGATGCAGATAGATAAATATTCAATTCTATCAGTATGTATATAGACGACAATGTACATCCCTTTGATGTTCACATTTTTAACGAATTAAAATTTTTAGATCCATTTGATTATCCAATTTTATAACTCAGTTGCTAATTGATGACGGGCAGAAATGCACGTCATCTTAGGCCTTTTATTTAGAATTATGAGGGCTATTAAGCAGAATATGCGGCAATTATGTTAGGAATTCATGAGAAAATGAGTTGCATCGTTCAGTATTAAGAAATCTCGGCTAACCCACTACTATGCGTTATTATTCATTCAATTGTCTATCTTTGTATTTAACGCAAGAAGTGGACACGGAAGCCGGGCTATCGCATAAACGACCGCATGCGGAGAAATTCTCCATCGCAAATGCGAACGCATACGTTCAACGTATGGGTATTGCAGTAATCAATCGCATGTGTCCATTGTATAGGAGTTGTGATCGTCAAGTGATTGCGGTCATCGTGTAAAAGTTGCGGTAATCAAGCGAATGCGGTCATTGCAAGATTGCGGCTATACGATGATAACCATAATAGAGGGATGAACGCAAGGTTGGTGGAATGGAGCATCAACGCATATCTCAGGAAAATCAAAAGATGATGTTGACATTTCACCTACCACGCCGTTAGCAGTAGAGATTCAGAAAAGTACCAACGCGCCGCGAATGTCAGAATCAGAGTAGGTTCAATAATGTTGTCGGTGATCAACCTCTATAAATAGAAGCCTATGAGCAGAATTTCATTTTATCTAAGTTTCTACCTTCGGATGGATCCTTGTGATCCAGACGAACACGTTAGAAGAAAGTTTGAGAGTTCTTCATCTTCTTCATCCATTCCGAGTGACGACCGGAGCCTTCGCCAGAGTTAGATCTTGAGAGAGTCAGCTCCACCGCCCTTCCATGGCACCACCGGTAGCCTTGACACACATCTGTTGGAAGCAAGACATTGCTTTCAGCTAGCCTTATCCATTTCTCTTCTTTTCTTACATTGTATTGT
Source organism: Benincasa hispida (assembly GCF_009727055.1). Taxonomy (NCBI): domain Eukaryota; kingdom Viridiplantae; phylum Streptophyta; class Magnoliopsida; order Cucurbitales; family Cucurbitaceae; genus Benincasa; species Benincasa hispida. The sequence goes on from NC_052357.1 coordinate 26,119,988, forward strand.
ATTACATTTTGGTTAAGAAATTAATACATTTTGTGATCAATGTATTTCTATATTTCCTTCGACTCCATCTCCATCATTTTTACTTAGCATCTTTACTTTCATCATATCACTTAGTGAGATTGCTAGAGTATCGCATACTTACTCATGCGACATAGGAATATGAAGCATGTAGCAAACCACCGGGAGGTGTGCGTTGCGTGAGTATTGTGAGAAAACCTTATTTGCTTAGTGTGAAGCTGTAGCAATGCCTGTCTATAGGCAGGCGCAACGCTTGTCTATGAGTAGAGTCAACAACAACTAACTGCCCGGGAGGGTAAGTGGCTGGTCACATTAAGCAATGTAAGCAAGTATTCACTAGAGATAGGAATAATCTTACGTTAGCTAAGTTTATGCAGTTACCTTGTCTTATGAGCGCATCATTCATCATTTAGGCATACTTAAGAGGTAGTCTAAAAAAAAAATCTAAAACTCAAGAGAGCGGATTGGAACACATAAGCAAGAATGGGAAACTTAGAAATAAGCTCTGTTTGCTATTACACAGCATATGCACCCTACGGAGAGGATATTGCATGTGTCAAAGAAGTAGGATACGGTGGTATGCGGTCATCTTGTTTATGTGTGAGAGCACATGAGCAGGAATAGAGACTTAGGAATAAGGCCTCTCGACACTTCGCATATACATCACATGCGTCCTAGAGTTAGGCGCAAGTGAGTGTAGCATGATTGCATAGCTTGCGTTGGCTAAGGTTACCCTTGCGGTCAAACTTAAGGTTGGATGAAGACATCCTCACATTTTATCTATTTTTCCATGCATTTACTACACGTCAACAGTTGTCGTGTCTCTACCTCTCATTCATACTTCCAATGCTTTGTCTGTTAGTTAGGAGTAGGAGTATTTTGTAGCTTAAAACCCTTCCAACATTCTTTTATTCATCCGCCGCAAACACATTACCGTATACGTCTAGCTACAAGTCCCTGAGTTCGACCTCGGATCACCCGAGAAACTTGCGTTCGCATTATCTTGGCGTGAGCGAAAGAAAACTTGTGACAGGAATGCATGATCATCGCATACATTCGTAAACGCATAGTTTCATTCCAATGCATGACCACCAATGCATGAGAAATAACGCATAGCCTAAGACATGCATCACATATTGTGTTCACTAATTTATGTCATCACTAATGTGATACAAATCCTAAACCCTAGAGCAAAAGTGTGAATTTAGAGAAATGAGTATACAAAGTGAAAATCAATGAACCAATGATAAAGAAAGCCAAACCAAGTCAAACTAGATTGAAAGGATAAGCATATATTAAACTTCTATCACTGTGATAGATACTGATAGATGCTTATCCGTGTCTAACTATTGATAGATAGTGATAGACTGCTATTACTGTTACTCAAGTTATAGACAAAGATAGACAACTATTAGTGTCTATCATTATGTATTGATGATCAAGTTTTCATGTATAACCGAAGTTGTTTAATTATCTAACAAGTATCTATCAAGAACAACACAATGAACAAAAACATGTATTAAAATGTGTAACAAAAGTTGTTAATTATCTAAGAAGTATCTATCAGCAACAATATAGTCAACAAACATGTTCACAAAGCAAAAGTACTTAATTGTCAACAAGTACACAAAAACTTTAAAAAACATATGTTCTAGAATTAAGATCGTGATTGAGATTAAGATTTTAGTTGAGAAATCAGCAAGTCGAAGCTTGGAGTAGTTTCCTGAAGGAAATCGGACATGAGGATTTCCATGAGCAGCAGAATGATCATTCCAAATTCCATTCGAAATTGAACAAACACAATTATAGTCAAGAAACAAAAACTTACAGGTCATGCATAATATGAAATTATAGCATGCTTAACAATGAGATAAAGGGAAAAATTATACATACATTTGAAGACTCATGCTTCAAACCCCCTTGATCATGAACATTCGATTAGTCTCCAAGACAGCAACAAGCGAACACTCGAACACATCGATCGCAACACAACACGTTCAATCAGCAAACACGAACTCAATGATCTCCAAGATCACAAACCCAATGAACAGCCTCTAAAACCTCAAACTCAGTCGAGTTGAGTGAGGACACCACCACAATGGCTACCTTGGTATTCTTGGTGTGAGAATCCAGAAGTGTAGGCTATGTATAGACTTGGTTAAAGGAAGAGACCGGAAGAGTAACAATCGTGTAGACGATTGAGCAAGTGGGAGATGAGAAGAAGTCTATCGCTTAAACAAATGCTCAATCGTTTAGAAGAAGGAAAGCTATCATATAGCAAATGCCCCACGATCGTTTAGTTACGATCAGCTGAGTGAATTATCATATAGTGTCACTCCACGATCGTTTATGTTGGGGTTGATGCCCTAAAGTCTCGTGTCCTGTAGTTTGTAAACAATATGTACGAACACTTGTGTTATTAATATATGATATTTACTTCACATCTTGTATTTTGCTCGGTGAATTGTTTTATTTGCTTTACCACAAACTAATAAACATAAAATCCCTGGTTATCTATATGTGACTCAAGCATGTATGTTGTGACATACAAGTGGATCATGTCTTGAGTGATAACCAAAAATGGTTTGTAGTATATGGATATAGGAGGGAAACCTTATCCTGGTAACGCTACGGATACGGCCTGCTTTGTGGAATGGTCACAAGTGTTGTGACTTATTATAGATGGTCTGATCCTGATCATTCGTGTTGGGGACATGCGAGCGGGGGCGTCCTATACAAAGTCTTTATATAAGACCTGACCACGAAGTGTTAACGTCTCATTATATAACACCATTCATGATAGAGACTTCACTTCACTAGGATGATCATAGGTAACATAACCTCAATCCTGAGTAAGTTGGGAACTCTTGCCATTGAGGGTGGTCCTTTGATTTGTATGGGTGTGAGTGGCCAGGTCACCGATTCAACCTAGCCACTTTTGGGAGATTCGTTTGATTTGGAGGCTGAGAACTCCAGCTGCACAAGATGGAATTCACTCCTTCCCCGAGGCAAGGTAAGTAGATAAATGACTCCTTAAGGGCTGATTCTGGGGCTTGAACGATATGGCACCAACACACCTTCTCCTAGCCCGAGAGGTGTTCATACATAGTTGGACTATGTTGTATTGTTCATTAGAGGAATCGGTGGTACTTAAGGAGTGGGATGTAACTACAGGGGAAAAACAGTAAATTAACTCAGCTGTACTTACGAGCATCTGTGAAGGGTCATCGTACTCATGATTGGTTATATCCGATGGACACAAAAATATATCTGTGGTAAGAAGAGTTCAACTGTTGGTCTTTAGTGGAATACCTGACAGTTAACGGATGGTGGATCTCGTGGCTAAAGAGTTTAGTCAGCTATTCACGTACCGTTGGAGCTTTCAAGCCACAGGTCCATTAGGTCCCCTGGGTAGTTTGGATAAAGTTGGGAACCAGTATTTGGGTTAATTTGATATTTTCAAATTAACAAGAGGCAGTTCGATTATATATGATATAACTGGACTAGTTAATTATATATGATATAATTGCTAAATTAATATGAGATACATTATTTTGGAGGAAATAAGATATAAATATGATTTATATCAAGTAGAGGAGAAAATACTATAGTAAATATGTCATATCAAACTATAAGGATATAATATAATTATGATTATATTTATTAATTAATTAATTGATTAATTATATGATAATTAATCCTAATATCACGTTTTGGACTGGGTTAGTGGGCAACGTCGGTTATTGTAACCGATGGGTTAAATGAAATAGTTTTTCATTTTTGTATCGTTCATCTCGATCGCCCAAAAGAATTGTGAAGCACGCGTTGGTGAAAGAAAACGATCGCTCGAGAGCCTATACGATAGTGTTCTCCGACTAAACGATCGTATACCTTCGCGAACTAAATGATCACACACTGTCACCTAGACGATCGGGTAGCTTATCTAAACGATCGTATAGTGTGCCGATTTAGCTAATGATCATATACCTTTTCCTAAACGATCGTTAAGTAAATCATACACGATCGTGTAGCTCCTCTATGCAATAAGCACTTCTACTATATGATAGCATTGTTTACTCTCCCACTTGCTTATCTCCTACACGACTTGTTTCCTCCGTCCTCTACCAAATTCACCAAAGCCCACCCTTTGGGATTTCACTCCAATAATACCCGGGGATCATTAGTGGTAGTGTCATCCCCGTTGCGGCATTCGTGTTCACGTTGATCGTGCTGTTACAGTTGATGTTCTCGCCGGGTGTTGGTAGATCTCTTGGAGGGTTTCCGCTACGTTGAAGTTTCGGAATGTGAAGATAGTCTTCAACTGGTATGGAACTTTATCCCTTATGATTTTGTTTGTTCTTAGCATGCCGATAATTAGATTTATTTGCATAACTGTATGTGATGAATGTATATTGTTATATTTCGGTCACAGTGAGATCGGAGTGATCCTAACGCACTCATGGAACTCTCGGTATGAGATCCTTCAGTTTAGTCTCTCTTCAGCTATTGTTTAGTGAAAACAATTCTCACTTGACAACGATCCGTGATATCCTTCTGAGAATGGTAATTCTTTCAACTCTAAATTAGGAAAACATTTTTTTTTTATCTCACGGTTACCATAAAACCACCAATAACCTCCCACTCAATTGGTTAATAGAGAAAAAGAGATATTTATCCAATTATTAATATTATAAATATATATGATAACCAACTTACCATATTATATTTATAACTTATAGTTTTAATATTTCATCTCATGAAACATATAAACTATAGCTCTTTTTCTATTTTATGGTACTTAATGTAAATCTCATTTACATTAATCCTCCACTTGATGTATCTCATACATCACACCAATCATATCATATATAATCGAACTTCCTCTTGTCAATTTTAACATTTCAAATCAATTCCAAGAACTGATTCTCAACTTGAATCCATTGAGCTACCAAGAGGAGCTTATGAACCTGTAGCTTGAAACTCCAACGGTACGTGAATAACTGACTAAACTCTTTAGTCATGGGATCCACCATCCATTAACTGTCAGATACTTCATTACAGACCGACAACTGTACTCTCCTTACTACAGGTATATTTTGTGTCCATATCAACCAATCAATAGTGCGATAACCCTTCACAGATCGCTCGTAAGTACAGTTGGACCAATAATCGTTACGCCCCTATAGTTACATCTAACTCCTTAAGTACCATTGATCCCTCTAATGAACATAAGTCATAGTTCTACTATGACCGAGTCCTCTCTTCCAAAGAGAAGCTATGGTCACTATGTTCAAGACCCAGAATCGGCTTTTAAGGGAGCAATCTATCTACTTACCCCTACTTTGGGGAAGGAGTGAATTCCATCTTGTGTAACTGAGTTCCTAGCTCCCAAATCAGACAAATCCTCAAAAAGGTAGGCATGTTGAGTTGCAATCCGGCCACTCTCACCCATACTAATCAAATGGCTGCTCTCAAAGGCAGGAGTTTCCAAAATACTTAGGATTGAGGACATGTCACCTATGGTCGTTAAGGTGAGATGTAAGTCTCGAGTATCAACGATGTTATATAAAGAGACAAATCATCTCGTGGTCTAGTCTTATACAAACTCTTTGTATAGAATACCTCCGCTTGCATGTCTCCACATGAATGGTCAGGATCTACCATCTGTAGTAGTTCACAATACTTGCAAACCTCTATAAAGCGGACCGTATCCGTAGTGTCACTAGGATCAGGTATCTTTCCTTAATCCTTATACTACAGACTTATTTAGGTTATCACTTAAGGCATAATTCACTTGTATATCTCATATACGTGCTTAAGTTTACATACAATAACCATGGAGCTTTGTTTATTAGATATGAGTAAATGCCAAATAAAATAACTCTTATTTTATTCATAATAATGTGTATAATTTACAAACTACGAGACTCCAAGAGAATTAGGACACCAATCTCAACATTTCCATCATCAATTTTTTCGTCCCTGTCCTCTATGGAGAGTTATTCTTCTTCTTAGGTTTCTTCTTTGAGGAGACTTTTTTTTTTCCGTTCTTATTCTTATTTTCTAGTGTCTTTTTTGTTTGTTTTCGCTGTCTCTTTGCTCTCTCGTTTTTACATGTTTATCTTCTACCACCTTTGGTTTAAACTTTTTACGTTTTCTTTTCTCTTCAGCAACTTGCTTCCCTTCCGTTTTCTTTTTATTTTTCATTTCTTTCAATGTCTTCATTCTCTTCCTTGTTAGTATCTTCTTCAATATGCTCTTCCTACTCAACTTGCTCGTCCTCAATTTTTTCTTCATCTACTTTTTGTTCCTTAAGTTTCTCTTCATGAATTTGTTGCAAGAAAATATTTGAAGTTAAAAAGAAGAACATTTTTATTGCCATATGTATTACTGATAGATAGTGATAGTTGTCACTGTGTATAAATATAATTACCTTTTTTCTCACTTCTATGTTTTGATCTTATTTTCCTTTTTTTGGTTTTCTTCTTCTTCAAGTTATTCTTCAATTTCTTCTTCAACTCCTTGTTCTAACTTCAACTTTTTGTCCTTCAACATCCTGCAAGCATATCACAGAAAGTAATAAAGTTCTAACCTAGGAATCACAGATACTTCTAATTATGCATAGAATCGGTATCAGATACGAATATGATATAGATACGTCCAGATACGTGGTAGATATCTGGTACGTGATTTGAAGTATCTGATTTTTTTTATTTTTATTTTTAATTTTCAAATATGTGTATTTGCTTCCAGATACGTGAAGAGGATACGTGGTTCATTTTTTTTTTTTCAAATTTAACCCAACCACTTAAAAATCTCAACCCACAACACATTTTATTTTAGTGCATGTTTAGGAGTGATTTTAAAATCATAAAAAAATCACTTTTTTCATTTTTAAAATCACTTGGAAAAACACTTTTAATTACTCAAAATTAATTTAGTTTTCAATTTTACACTTTTAAATGCAATTTTCATATCGTTAAAATTAGTTTTGAAGGATTAAACATGTTTTACGGTGATTTTGAAAATAACAAAAGTGATTTCAACCATTTTAAAATCACTTCCAAACATAAAAGTCCACTTAAATTGAGTAATCCAAAACAAAATAAATTAAAAATGATAAAAACATAAAAAAAATTGAAAAAAAAAACTCGAAACTTAATTAAATCTTCATTCTTCCTTTCTCTCTCACTATTTAAATAATGATTCACACCCTCTTCATCCTCAACTTCAATCTTCAATCTACATCTTCTACTTCTTTCCTACCATCTACTCTAGTCGCTTAATAATCACTCGACGTTACTGGATTTTTTTTCAAATTTTCACTCTTTTCTTGAATCTACTTTAATTAGACATACATACATACATACATACATACATATATATAATGTATCTTCAATGTATCTATATCTTAATTTTTTAGAAATTAACGTATTGCCATATCATGTATCCGTATCTGTGTCCATGCTTCTTAGGTTCTAATTTAAGAAATTTAATAATAAGATAGTGTGAACTTTGGTGACATCTATACACATATGTTTAAGTTAAAGTAGCAATGAAGCTTAAGAAAATAATCAACTATTGATAGACGATGATAGACCTCTAACAGTGTCTATCACTGATAGACACTGATAAAAGTTTATTACTGTCTATCAGTTATACATACTAATAAAGGTTTATCAAACTCAACTTCCTACAAGGTTCTAACTTCTAAAACTTGATAAAAAAAATCTTTCATTTTATTTTATAGTGTCTGGTTGTTTGCCTTTTTCTTTTCAACATAATCAATTCCTCTACAGTTTCACCTTCAATCTCCTACAAAAAAAAAAAAAAAAAAAAAAAATTATGCTATTTTTTTTTTGTCTAAGATAGATCGACTTCTACCAGTGTCTATCACTGATAGACATTGATAGAATTGTCCATAAACATTAGATGAAACAAGTAGTTTAATAAAAAATCAAACATTTTCCTTTTCTTGTATTTGCATTTGATCATCCTCCAATACTTGTTTTTTGAGAGTTTCCAAATCAAGAGTTGGAATAGGTTCCAACTCATCTTTGAAGGAACTCTAAATACTAGAGGACCAGTGAGTAGAAGCGGATCGTTCCAAACTCCATTGTGAAAGAACTCAAACATTTACAATCATATAGAAATGATTATGCATTAAAGATAAATTACAGCATGCTTTTTAAATTAAATACAAATGATCAAGTGACAATACCTTTGAAGAACTCTTTCTTCATGTATTTCCCTCGATCGAACTCAAATGCAACGAACAGGAACTCGAACTCCCTCGAACATAAGCAACGAGTATAACTCGATCCTCGATACTCAAACAGAACTTGACACCACCACAAGATTACCTTGGTATTCTCGGTGTGAAAATCCAGGAGTTGTGGGCTCTGTATGATTTTGGATAGAGGGATAGATTGGAGTAAACGATTGAGAATGCGATGAACAATCGTATAGAAGAAGAAGGTCTATCGTATAGACTTGATACTCGATTGTGTAGAAACGAGTACTATCGTATAGTAAACTCGATGTGATCATTTAATCTGTCAAAAGTTATATGATAACTTATTGCATTTTGAGATTTTGAAATCCTATTTTATTTTATCTCATGGTTGCCATAAATTTGTATAAAACCACCCACTAAGGTAGTTATTGGAGAAAAAGAAAATTAATTATCTCATAATTAATAATTTATAAATAAATACAATAACTAACTTATCATATTATATTTATAACCTATAATTTTAATATTGCATCATATGCAACATATAAACTATAGTTCTTTTTTTCTTTTTATGGCATTTAATATAAATCATATTTATATTAATTCCTCCAATCAAATAATAATGTATCAAATACATCATATCAATTATATCATATATAATTGAAACAATTTAATTATATCATATACAATCAAATTCCCTCTTGTTAATTTGAACATTTCAAACTAACCCAAAAACTGATTCTCAACTTGAAACTATTAAGCTACCAAGGGGACCTTATGGACTTGTAGCTTGAAGCTCCAACGATTCGTGAATAACTGACTAAACTCTTTAATCACGATATCTACCATCCGTTAACTGTCGGACACTCCATTAAAGACTGACAGCTGCACTCTTTGCACTACAGATATATTTGTTGTCCATTGGATATAACCAATCAATAGTACGATGACTCTCCACAAATCACTCGTAAGTATAGTTGGGCCAATTTACTGTTTTTCCTTTGTAGTTATATCTAACTTCTTAAGTACCACTGATTCCTCTAATGAATAATAGATCATAGTTCCACTATGACTAAACCCTTCTCGGGCCAAGAGAAGGTGTAATGCCACATTGTTCATGTTGGAAGGTGCCAATGTGCAGCGGAAGAAACCAGGATCCATAAGCACTTGAATTCATTAATTTTGGTTGTACAGAAAACATGCTTCAACAAAAAAAAATGGGTTTCATGATATACCTTTGAAGAACTTCCTCTAAGCTTCGATTCAGTTGCAAATCTCCATAGGATCTTGTTGTAGACCACCCTAAGATCTTCCCTACTATTCTCTTGGAGCTCAAGATTGAGTAGTGGGACTCAAAATAACCTGGAATTAAGAGAATTTGGAGAAGCTCACAACAACAACCATGGAAAAGAACACCCTTCTTCTATCAATTTTTTTTTCTTCAAAATTTCATTCGGTTGCCCTACTCTAAAACACTCCAAAATCTTCTATATATTGCAGACATTTATGCAAAGAAGCTTGCTGCATGAGATGCACCTCATGCATGGAGTTAATGAAGAGGTAAAGTGAGTTGTTGGTAAGCTAGTTCATGGAGTAAATGGAAAATCAATTTTTCCAACTTTGTGTTTTTCTTTTCTTTTTCTATTTTATCAAAATTGATTTCAAAAATCAATTTTATTTAATAAAATTGAAAAATATTATTAATTTTACAAAATTAATTTTCTTAAATAAAATCAATAAATAATTATTTAAATAATTTAATAATTCTAATTAATTTTATATCAAATATCAAATTAATTTTTTACACAATTCCGTCTTCATATATTTAAATCATATTTAAAATATTATTTCTTAAAATTCATTTAATTCTAATTTGAACACTTTCAAATTAACTTATCACGCTATTCTCGAGCTTATCCATTTACGAGCTAGTAGAGGGGACCTCGCGGACCTACAAAATCATGGGCTCCAACGATTCGAGATTAATCGGCTAAACTCATTAGACCGATCTAACCCCATTCGTTAACTAATGGGTGATTCCACTAAAGTCCATAGCTGAACTCCCCTCACTGTAGATATATTATGTCCACTCGATATAACCATGATTAGTAAGTTAACCTTTCACAGGTTGCTCGTAATAACGACTGGGTCGAATCTCTGTTTTACCCCCGAAATTACTTCTTGTTCCTTAAGTTCCACTGATTCCCTAATGAACAATTTATTTGTGATCTAATCAATAAATCGAATCCCTCTCAGGCCAATGAGAGGGTGAAGCCTCTTGTTCAAGACCCAGAATCAGCTCTTGAAGGGAACAACCTCTCTACTAACCCTAATCGGGTAGGAGTGAATTCCCTCTTGCACCCTATGTTCCCAGCTATTCATTCGGTCTTATCCCCAAAGTGGTAAGCTTATTGATCAAAGGCAATTGGTCTACTCTCACCGTTTGCAAATCAAAGGATAATCCCGAACAAACAGAAGTTCATAGTTAGCTCAGGATTAAGGTTAAGTTACCTAGGTCATCGCTTTGAAATAGTCAGTCTTAAACAGTAAACAGCGTTATAAAGTAAGAGTGACAGGTTTCGTGGTCCGATCTTGCACAAAACTCATTTGCACAGGACACCCCTGATGCGTTATTTTATGCGGTGATAAAATGAAAGGAAATGCGGTGATGAAAAATGCGTTGTGCAACATGTTTTCTCAGTAAAACCCAAGTATAAATCCTGTTGAGTTTCCTGGTAAGTCCTGGATCGAACTCAGGGACTAAGAAAAACAATATGCGGTAATAATTTTTAAGATGACTTTGCGGTAACCAATAAATCAAAGAGTTGTTGGGTTGTTGTTTGCGGTAAAAAAAATGTATGCGGCAGAGTTAAGTAAAGAGTTAATATTACGAAAGATGCGATGAATATGCGGAGGACGAGTTGAGAAGGGGTTCAGCTAACACTTCCTAGGATTGCATTCATATTATGCGGTCATGCTACACAAATACAATAGCAAATCATATCTCAACGCAAATGTTACGGCTTCTAGTTTTAAAACATGTGTGATATATGAGATAAGTTTATAGGACCTACACATAAGCCTCTATTCTTGTCTATGCGATGACGAATGACACACAACATACAAGGCGACCGCATAATAGCATAACCTATCTCTAGGGTGCATGCAATGCATGTTGACAAACAGAACTTATCTCTAAGTTCCTATCTCTTGCTTATGTAGATCTAATCTTGCTTTCTCGAGTCTAGATTTTAACCTAGCTCTCTTAAGTCTTAGGTTCTTTCTTTAGACTCTCTTTCGAGTAGCTCTAAAGGGGTGTTGAGCACAACATAAGATAAGATGATCGCATGAAATGAAAATCCTAGGTCATGTTAGCTAAGTTATTCTCAACCCATTTGATCGATTTAGCTACTCATGCGTGCTTTTAAAAGAGTGAACAAATGTGGATAAGAAATTTCCATTTTATAGATATGCAATTGAAATACAGAATAACAATGCGGAATAAGAATAAAGAGCCTGGTAGCAATCTCTTACTTCCCAAGGCTTTTACACTGTTCTTCTTTATTCTGCTCAAAAGATAATCTCGCTCTCGCGAGAATCGGCCCTCTCTCTGTTTTTCCACACCTTCTGGGTTCTTTCTTAAGCTGACCAGAGCGATCTTCTGGTGTCTCTTCTCTTCTCTCGCTCTATCTTCTAATTAAAAGAAAACTATAAATAAGGCTACTTCTAACTATGGAGAAAATTATCTAACTGTCGAACTAGACAAACTCCTTTACTGAAGGCGGCCTCTGGTATTTATAGAGCTTCGGGGTGAAAAGATTCTTCTCTCGTATGATTGCACTGATGGAATGGCATTAATTCTCTGTCTGATGCCCCGAATATTTGTCACTAAAAAGTTGAGTGTACTTGCTACAGTAGTTCGTTAACGGCTTGTCAACTTAATTCGGAATTGACCGTCATCAGCTTTCTGTCCCATTGTGATTTATTATGCTTTTCACCCAGATGCGCCCACTAAAGTTGCGCTGGCTCTATGCGACAACCTTCTTGAATAGATATTTGCGAGCACAAATGATCGCATAGCCTTGCGTTACACAATCTCTTGATGCGCTCGGCCGTTGATTTCTTGTGATCGCATTTTTCGCCTTGCATCATCACATATTTTGCACAAAAATACATAAGTTAACTATTTTCATGCGATGGATGCATGCGACTAAAACTAAAATAAACTTTATGCGTGAACTTAATGCTTTTGGACGCAAGAATGTATATTTTTATCAATGCAAACTTGCATTAATAACTTAACACTGTAATAACGTGTATTTCTGCCCGTTATCAACCTCCACTCCTCATGTCTCAACATGCACGAATTAGGATCACTTCGTATGTAACACTTTACAACTCTTTATAACAACTACAGAGTAGACCGTATCCAATAGTGTTACCAGAATAAGGTACCCAACCTTATTCATATACTATAGATCATTTTGACTGTTTACTCGAACCTGATCCACTTGTATGTCTCCACATTTGTATGTCTCCACATAAAGTTTAAGTACTCATACAATAGTCACGAAACTTGGGTTTATTGGATTTCTAAAAAATAATATATTCTGCAACAACTTTATTGAATTTTCATAATAAATTCTAATGCTTACTAAACCACGAGTTTTAGGACATAAAACCCAACAATTCAAGCCCCGAAATCAGCCCTTAAGGGAGCAATTTATCCACTTACCCCTATTTCGGGGAAGGAGTGAATTCCATCTTATGTAGCTGAGTTCCCAGCTTCCCAATCAGACGAATCCCCAAAATGGTAGGCTTGTTGAGTCGACGATCTGACTACTCTTACCCATGCAAGTCAAAGGACCGCCCTCATAGGCAGGAGTTCACGACTCAATTAGGATTAAGGTTATGTTACCTATGGTCATCCTAGTGAAATGAAAGTCTCAATTACGAACGACGTTATATAATGAGACGAAAAATTTCGTGATATGGTCTTATACAAACTCTTTTGTATAGAGTATCCTCGTTCGTATGTCTAATACACGAATGATCAAGATCAGATCATTTGTAATACTTTACAACATTTGTAACACCTACAAAGCGGGCTACACTCGTAGTGTCACCAGGATAAGGTATCTCTCCTTTATCCATATACTATAAACCATTTAGGTTATCACTTAAAGCACGATCCGTCTCCACATGTTACAACGATAACCCGAGATCTTAGTTTATTGGTTTGTGGTTAAAGCAACTAAAATATCTCATATTTTATAGACTAAAGTGAATAAAATATCATATATTATAAATTACATAATGTTTGTTCATACATGTGTTTACAAACTACAAAACCCTACGAAATTTAGGCATCAACCTCAACAATCTTGTGTTTCAAGTTGTTGGGTTTGGACGTCAGATTCCTAAAACTAAAATAAATCAAACACAAATTTAATGAAATGATAAGATTCCTATAACAAAAAGCACAAATCAAACAAAAAGATAATGAGAAGGAGAAACAATGGACATTTATCATTGTCTATCAGTAAAAAAAACTTGTATACAAACCTTTCCTTCATTTTATTTGTCATTTTCGATTTTGTTCTACAAGATGAGGCAATTTTATAGTTAGTAAATGTATACTTACAATTAAAACATAAAATACCACATACCAAAGACGTACCCCAGATATATAATTTGCTGCTCATTCCACCATTTCATCAATATTATCATTCTCTTCCAAAACTTGTAGGCTAGAAGAAGGAGCTTTATTTTTCTCCACACTATGTTCATTCTTCTTTTTTTTTATTCTCTTTTCCTTTTTGTTGTTGAAGATTTTCAAATGGAAGTCTATCCTTCAAGCCATCCATAATTGTTTTCAACAAACTTATGTTTTCTTTTTGGTCTTGTTTCAAATCTTTTTGTTCTCGTTCTAATCTCTTTTGGCCTTTTTTGAGTTATTGAATTTATTCTATTATTCGTTTCACAGACACATTTTTTCTTCCTTCTTCTTCAGTCAATTCTTCAATTCCTTTATTTTTTATTCTTCCCTTTCTTTTTCTTTTTCTTTTTCCTTCTTCTTTGTCTCCTTCTCCAGATCAATGAAATATTTCATGGTGGTTGATTGAGATTATTCTTTTGTTGGTTGTAGTGGAAGCATACAAAACTATAAGTAAGCACATGTTAAATTATTAGAAAACAATAATAGCACCATTGTAATTGTGATAGACAAAGATAGTAGTCTATAGTTGTCTATTACTAATAGACAGTGATACTTTTTATCTTTGTCCATCACTGATAGATAATGATAGACTATTATCTCTTTCTATCACTCAACAATGTGATTGGGTTTATTAATGATAGATAGAGATAGTAGTCTATCGTTGTCTATTAGTGATAGATAATGATACATTTGTATATGTAATAGACATCGATAGACTACTATTTTTGTCTATCAGACAAGTGATAGATAATGATAGATGCCTATCACTTGTTTATTGATTTGTCCATCAATGTTTCTTGTGCAAATAAATAAAATGAAAACAAGGAATTACTTACATCATTGGTTTTGAAGATGTTTTTATACAGAATCCTCCTTTCATCTGAGTCCAGACACTCCCATGTCATTATTCTTAGACCTTTATTTGCAATTTTTCTTCCAAAACCAACATCTAATGATGAAAGTTTTGGAACGTCTCAAAAGCCCAATAAATTAATGCTATGGGAATCCTTGAAGGTAGACAACTTCCTTTCTACTATAAGATGCTTTCTTGAAGAACTGAATAAGTAAGATTGTAAGACAATCTTCAGGGTAGTCTTTAAAGAGTTCTTGATTGTCCATAATATCTAAATGTTTCCAGTTGATATAGTTGTGTGATTGCTTGGGGATTAAAATAGGAAAATTGTGAAAAATAGCATGTTTAGGTTTTCATCTTATAAAACTAGCACACTTTTTGAAAACTCTAAAAAATAGTTTTTCTTGGTCCATCTCGAGGGAGATCAACCACTGAGGATTAGTTAAAAAATCAACTTTTTTTCGATTTATCGATTATTTTGGGCCTTCTCGGGATATCTCTCCTGATTACACACCGAGATTTGCTTTTTTTTTTTTTTTTTTTTTTGTAATCTCCCAAATCTTATACTATTTTCAAAATTTCTCCAAATTCAGTTATGTTTACTAAATATTATATCAAATTATTACATAATTTTTTAAATTTTTAGCATAATTTATGTTTTCACAATTTTATGAATTTTCAAAATTCCAAATGCGTTTTCCAATTATTAAATTAGATTTTCCAAATTGATTCAAAATTTTTAAATTTTAGGAAAGATAAAATTTTTTGAAAAATTGGATAAGATTTGAGATATATATAGAATCTTAGTATTAATTCTGCCCAAGATTCCATCGAGAAAGCTCAAATGTACAAATTTCGGTGTTAATTATGTTTGAGATTTCATCGAGAAACCTCAAATATATAGAATCTCAGTGTTATGTTGTCTGAGATAAGCACCGAGATCCAATTACTCAGTGTATAATCTGACGAGATATACTGAGAAAGCCTTAGACAATCTATAAGTTGGAAAAGATTGATTTTTTAACTAAAATCTCGTGGTCGATCTCAACCGAGATGGATCGAGAAAATCTTTATGAGTTTTAAAAAAATGCTAGTTTTGTAAGGTAAAAACTTAAACGTACTATTTCTGATAATTTTCCATTAAAATAGCCTCCAAGATGTAGAGTTTGGCTAGTTTAACCTTAATTGTGTCATTTTTAGAACTCCATAACATTTTGAAGGTTCTTTCTATATCTTTCCTAGAAAGATAATCATCTTCAACGAAGAAAGCATTTTAAAGTTCAGATACCTTATCTTCTTCTAAATCTATGGCTGGAAAGTTATGTCCTTTCAATTCTGTTATTAGACAAAACTCCTTCCAGTCAAATTCTGCTATATGTCTATTAAAGTTGAAAGTTAGGACATTTTACTTATTGGTAAAATGGTTTTCTCACTAGATAGTTCAGGAATTTTGTGGGAATTTTGTTCATTTTAAGATTAAGAAAATGTCTAAGAGACCCATTTCTAACTTCAGTTGAACTTTCTTCGTCTAATTTCTTTTTAATATCTTCAATACTTCTAATGTTAAGTATATTGTAATCCTTAAATTTTTTTTTATTATCCAATATCAACTCATATTCCACCTGTTGAAAAGATATATTAAAACAATATATTAGCAACTACATTTTCAATAACATGATGTAGTTTATGTAAGAACAAAATTATTATCTAATAATTAAAACCCTCTTGGAGGTTTTTCCCTCGGTTTGAGGGTTTTTTTATCTACATGAGAGTGGTTTTGATGACTAGGGTTTTGCAAGTTTCGAGGTTGATCTTACATGAGTTTTTGTGCCACCTGTCAGTGTTGCTACCTACCACACAA
Organism: Benincasa hispida; assembly: GCF_009727055.1. NCBI lineage: Eukaryota > Viridiplantae > Streptophyta > Magnoliopsida > Cucurbitales > Cucurbitaceae > Benincasa > Benincasa hispida. The sequence goes on from NC_052357.1 coordinate 26,136,675, forward strand.
ATAAACAATGAAGGAAATCAAGACACTATGGGACAAAATGTCCATAATAGAGAAAGAGGTAACAACAAATAGTATCAAATATGATGGGTTACTCCTCAACAAAGCTAGACTAAAATTATGTGTAGCAGCCAAACTTCTTTCCTTTAAGAGAGCTAATATGGATGCTTTAAAATCGATCTTAAAATTAGTTTGCAGAGTGAATATACACACCAGAATTGATGGAGTTGGGACAAGTTTTTTGTCATTCAATTCAAACCTCTAAAGGATAAATTGAGAATTTTGAACATAGGACCTTGGTTATTTGATAATGGGCTCATTGTCATGGAGGAAATCACGAATAATAGTAGTATTAAGTCCTTATCATTTAAATATGAGGTTTTTTGGATTCAAGTTCACAACTTACCTTTTGGGTGCATGACACAAAAGATGGCTACAATAATAGGTAATGCGGTTGGCAAACTTTTGGAGGTTGAATGTGATCAAGGGAGCAAATGGACTAGTTTGTGTATGCAAGTTAACATAAGGGTGAATTTGACACAACCTATATGGAGGGGAATTAAACTTCTAGTTTTGGACTCAAAAGAGGTATGGTGTGACTTTAAATATGAAAAACTTCCTAATTTTTGTTACAATTATGAAATCATTGGGCATATGAATCGGGACTGTGAACTCAAGTGCAAAGGGATTAATGATTTCGGAGTGTGGTCCAATGGATAATGGTTGAAAGCAAAGGTTATGAAGAAGGAAAGTGTAACACCCCGCACATTTTTTTTTTGTAATAATGTAATTTCAGTAACTTTATTATTTGAAATTTCAGTAATTGATATTAGTTGGAGGGCATTTTTGAAATTTTGGACTTCAAATGTACGTGCGGAAATTTAATTGTTGGCTTGAAATTATTCAATTTAAAAATTAATGATAGGAATTAATTTTCTTTTGAAAAGGAAAGGAATTTAATAGTATAAAGTGGGATAAGGAAAGGAATAAAATATAATTATACTTATTTTCTTTTTTGTTATTATTATTTTAATAAAAAAATCAAATCCCCCTTTCTTCCTCACGCATCTGCGCAACCCTTCCCCCTCCCTCGAAATTTCTTCCCTTCCCTAGCCGACAGCCGCCCCAAATCCCCTCTGCCGAGTCGCCCTTCCTCTTGCCGCTGTGGGTTTTAGGCTGACCAGATCTCGCCGCCAGCCTAGCCAGCAGCTTGCCGTCCATGTGGAAGCCATCACCACCATTCCGCCCTTTCACTGACATTGAAAGTCGCCGCTGTAGCCCAGCCAGTCGCTCACTTGCCCAACCAATCTTCCGCCGCTCGCCATTCGCCACTAACCGCCGAGCCGCCCGTCCCATCATCCAGCTCGATCCGTACAACCTAGGTTCACCATTTGTTGCTAACCGTCAAGCCGCATGTCCCATCATCCAGCCTAGGTTCACTTCACCTCATCGTTAGATCCGCGGCCTGATCCGCTGTCTAGCCGTCGGATTTCTTCTGTCGCCGCCACCATTGCTTGTGCCAGAATATCGGAGTCCTTGGCTAAGATAAAAGTTTTTAGAATTTTCTTTGTGGATTTTAGAATACTCGGTTGATTTTGGCTAAAATTGTGAATGACCATCATGTTTGGGCCATAGATTTGAGTGTTGGAAGAGTTTCAAGGTTGAAAGCGGATCGTGTGGCGTTGCAAAAGTTGTTTCAGATTGGTCAATCAAACTTTTGGTTGTGGATTTGATCTTGGACAAAGCCATAACTTTGGTAAGTTAAATTGGGGTTCGTTGGATTAAATGTGGTATATTTTGGTTTTGGCTCCAAAGATTGAATTCTAGTGTTTGTGTTTTGTGCTAGGGGAATTAATTCAAGAATTACTTTGTTGGAGATTAATTGCTTGGGTTAATTTTGGATTTAACTTTGAGGTAAGTAATCTTACTACTGGAACTGCCCATGGGCTAGGCATTAGATGTATGCTAGCGTGATAAATGTATGTTATGGCAGAACGTTAGCATGATAGATTGATAGTATAATATGATCAAAGTATGTTCTGGTACGAGATCTGAATTATTTATTTATGAACATAGACACTTTAATGCTAGTATGAGATGGTATGTGCTTCCATATGGTTGTAGTTGATCTGATGATATTGAGGTATATCTGTATGTTGTAGAACCATAATGTTGAGGTTTACATGTATGTCATAGATTCGTATAGTGATGATTATGATGTTGAGACTGTGCAAATGTCCTTACTGATTAGTTAGATGCCCATTAGAGTTTGTGTTTCCTTCGGGATTCACCAGTTTGTGTTTCCTTCGGGATTCACCAGTTTTGTGTTTCCTTCGGGATTCACCAGTTTGTGTTTCCTTCGGGATTCACCAGTTTGTGTCTACTTCGGATTCACCAGAGGTAGTGGGCATGCTTAACTACAGTAGGATAGGACTCAGTCTCTTTCTTGTTTCATGTGTATATTGTCCCATGAGGACTAGAGCAGTGTATATGTTTCACCAGAGGTGGGTATCTAAAGGACATACATGCCTAGCCTGACCCCAGTAGTGGGGTTACTTACTGAGTATTTTATACTTATTCTATCTCATGTTATTGTTTCAGGTAAGGGTAAGGATGCACTGGTGATGGACAAGCGGAATTCGTGATCGAGCCACTGGGACTAGTTTTTACGCTTCCGCATCATGAAATTTAAAGTTTTTTTCATGTTTTTCTTAACTTCTAGTTTTGATGTTTAAAACTTACTTTTAAGAATTGTTTTTCAGACTTATTTACTATCCTTTATGATTTCTGGGTACCCTACTATTGTGTTAATATTTGAATTTAATGAAAGTATTTTGAACTTACCTTATTTAATTAGCATTTATTTCGCCATAACAGAGTGTCGTTTTGAGTTCCATGTATGCATGTATTTAGCAACGGCCTAACTTAAGTCTTAGGGGGTCGGGTCGTTACAGAAAGTGGTGTCAATAGAGAGGTGGGGGAGAGGAAGAATGGGGAGGAAGAGGGAGTAAACAATATAGGCTGTGAGATCATAGATTTGAGAGTAGTGGAAGAGGGGATGAAGGCTATGGAGGGAGATGAAGAGATGAGGGGAGGGTGATTATGAGTGAAGAAGGGATTGAAGGGAAGGGAAATGTAAAAGATGGAACAATGAGCATTAGGGTGGAGAGCTAGAGGCTTAAAACAAAGGAGGAAGGGATGGGCTTAGGTTTGAAGGATTAGAGTGGGAGAGTGGAAACATAAGAAGTGAGAAAAACGGAGAATATAGAGGTAGAGGAGGCTGAAGATGGGGTGTAGAAGGCTATTAAAAATCAAACAGGGTTGGGAATGGGCCTTAATCGAAAAAGCCTAAGAGATGGGGGGAATTTGTTGTGGGGGAAGAATAAGGGGTATCAAAAATTGCAAATTCTAAAAATAGTAATGGGAAAGAAATGGTTGTTGATGAATTCTCAAAAGGAAATAGGAAATTTTGTACGGAGGACACAAAGGACTGTTAGGATATTCCTGTGATTAAAAAAACAAAAAGTCAGGGAAGGAAATATACTAACAGACTTAATAGTGGAGGCTCATTGACATAAATGAAAATACCAAGCTGGAACACTCTAGGTATGGGGAACCTAAGAGCGTCCAGAGATCTCCAAGGATTGGTAACCCCTAATGATCTTTTTATTTGAGATAAAATGCGATGATAAAAGGTGCATAATGTAAAATGTTGGCTAAAATTTGAAAATTGGTTTACAGTGGCGACTTGTGGTAGAAGTGGCGGGCTGAGTTTACTTTGAAGGGAGGATGTAGATGTGAGTATCCGATTATTTCTCTAAAAGCCATATTGATTGCTTATTGATATGGAAAAATAGATGTTGGCCTTTTTTAGGGATTTATGGTTGTCTGAAAATCATTAATAAAGAAATTACGTGTGATTTGATTCAATGATTACATAATAATGATGAATCTACTTGGTTGGTTTGAAAAGACTTAAATGAGGCCATGTGGATTAGTGAACAAAAAGGTAGGTCTAGTAGAAAGAAACCTTGTATGGAGAGGCTTCGAAATGCTATTTATCAGGGATCTTGGTTTTGTGGGCTCTCAGTTTACATGGTCCAATAAATGGGCTAATGACCAACCTATCCTTAAAAGGCTCGATCGTCTTCTGGGTAATGAAGACTTTTCTAGACTTTTCCCCATGGCGAGAGTTCACCACCTGACATGGTTATCTTCGGACCATCGGTCTATATGTATTGATCTCTAAAATAAAAAGGATAAGAGAGAGGAAATGTCAGAAATTTCCTGTGTAATTTTTTTTATTGGCTTTCCTGTGTTGTCAGGGCTGATAAGAAGGGTCGTGTTGATTAATATATCTTGCCTTTGATGGTGTTTTTCTCAAAAAAAAAAAAATTATTATCTACTCTATTGATAAACATTGATAGTAGTCTAACACTTTCTATTAATGATAGACAGTGATAGTGTTCTATCACTTAGTCTAACATTTCGCCTTCCATTGTCTATTATTGTCATATTAATTAACATCTTTATAAAAACAAGAAAAATACCAACACTAGTTACAATTTTTTCAACAAAATTATTATATGTTGATAGACATCGATAATAGTCTATCACTGTCTATCCTTGATAAATATTGATAAAACACTATCACTATCTTAGACTTTGATAGAACATTATCACTCTATGTCTCATATAAACAGTGATAGTAGTCTATCACTATCTATTCCTTATAGACATTGACAAAACACTGTCATTGTCTATCTGGGATAGACTTTGATAGAACACTATCACTATCTATCCCTGATAGACAGTGATAATGTTCTATCAGTTGGTGTATTGGTTGAACTTCCATTGTATCACACATTTAGACAGTGATAGACTTCTATCACTGCTTGATATACAACAATACCATCACAACAAATATAATATCCTAGTAATACATCTGATAGATAGTGATAGATTCTATCACTAAAATCCAATCAGCGTATAGTGAATAAAAGAACATAGAATACAAGTACCAAATAGTAGAAAAATAAATAATATCCCAACAATAAGCTTGATAAATAGTGATAGACTAATATCCATTCAGCATATAGTGAACAAAAAAACATAGAGTACAAGTACCAAATACTAGAACAAGTACTAATACTAGAAAAATAGTCAAACAATAGTAATAATATTATATAACAAGTATATATCAACAACTACCAGCAATAAAATTAGATTTTTATTTATCTATCAACTATCAGTGTTAGACAATGGTAGTCTATCAGATAGACAGTGATAGACAACTATCACTGCCTTGATAGATCACTCTTTATGATATCTTTATATATCATAAGTAGGTATAAACAGAACATATCTATAATAATAATAAAAAAAAAATGATAAAGAGTAATAGAATATTATCATTATCTATCACTAATAGACAACGATAATGGTCTATCACTGTCTTTAATGATATACATTTGATAGAACATTATTACCATCTATCACAAGTATATGATTAACGTTTATACATTTGGTTTTACTTTCTCATTCTTCTTTTCAGTTTTTGTTTTCTTTGCTTTGCCTAATGATTCACCTTTGACCATTTTTCTTTTGATGTTGCTTACCATTTGTTCACGAAAATTATGTTTAATAAATATGATTACTGAACAAAAATTAGGTTTATAATTATGACCACTGATTGACTGATGAAAAGAAATGAAAAGAGTGACATTGAAGGGTTGAGTGGTTACCGATGTAGTTGACTTGTTAAATCCTTATAAGATGCAACAGCGGTAGCAGGAGAAAGATGAAGAATGAGTAATGCGGTAGTGGAAGAAGAAGAAGAACAAGAACAAGAAGTAGCGATAACGGAAGTAGAAGAAGAAGATGCAACCATGGTGGAAGAAGAAGAAAAAGAAGAATGATAGAGAGAAATTCAAAATTGGAACTATAGAAATGAAGATGAACGGATAGCACATATGTGTTGGAGGGAAAAATCGTAGAGAAAATCATGTGCTTCTCCAATTAATCATGGGTCGAGTTGGGTCATACTGGTGGATGGACATGTTTTTTACATGTGGGATGAGCTTTTTTGGTATTTCGGTGGATTGGAGTTGGATATTACTGAGTTTGTGAAATTATCTTGTAAATAGTTTGACCCATCTTTTTATATTTAAAAAGTCCCCCCACCCCCAACCGTTATACTAAATTAAGTTGGTAATCTATAAAAACATATAATTTCAATTTAAAGTGCGATAGAAAGAGGGTTTTTTCTTTCTTTCTTTCTTTCTTTTTTTTTTTGTTCAACGGTAACTTAAAAGTAGATAAGTTATAGATGGGATCCTTTGCGAAAAAAAAAAAGGATGAGAGAGAATGATAAAAGATGTAAATAATTATAATTTGAGACCCATGTAATTATGATTAGGAGTGATAATATGATTGATTAACAACTAAAAGTGATTCTCAAACCAGTGGTAATGACATGTTGAAGAGGTTAAAATCACTTTCGTAATTTCTAAAATCATTATGAATCATATTTTTAGTCATTCAAATTCATTTTGATTATATAAAAATTGCATTTAAACATGTGAAGTGAAATATTGAATAATTTTGAGTGAGGATAGAACTCTTATAAGTACCAGTGTACTACTAATTAATTCTTGGGAAAAGTAGCTTTTTAGTCTCCAAATTTTTAGGAACACGTGTCTTTCATCCTAATGTTTCAATTTGGTCATTTTAATCATTTACCTTTGAAGAAAAAGTTTAAAACTACATATTTTCATTAATTAGATATATATATTTTTTTATTATATTAGATCAAATAACAATAATTGAACTTGTAATTAAAGAGAAAAAAAAAACTTTTTTCCTCTTCTTTCCTTTTATCCAACCCCCACTCCTCTATGAACACTAATGAACCATTCTATTAAAAAAAATAGACTCAAACTGTTACTTTGAAAAGTTGATGAAGATGGATGTGGTGGAGATAGTTCTCATTTTTTTTAGGATACACTATGTTTTGCTGAGGCCCTATTAACCTTCATCACATTTCCTTTCTAAAAGAAACCCTCACCATATTTTGTTGATGTCGAAAATGGATCAACTAGTTCATTTGCAGTTTAGAGGAAAACAATCCATGTTTCTTAAAAAAGGAAAAAAAAAAAAAAGAAAAGAAAAGAAAAGAAAAATAAACATCGTTATGGTGTTAGGTCACCAACACTTCGTACTCATATTAGTCAAAGTTTAGAGACGTGAAAGTAGTAGAGGATAGTTGTGAGTGTTTTCAGATCATCTTTGATCATTATCTTTAATTTATGCAATCGTTGAACCAATACATTTCAGGCAGCTACAACACCACTACTTGAAGCGGCAATTGATACTTATCTGCTCGACTTTCCACTAACTCATGTCTATTATGAAAGTGGACCACTACCACTTGCTCTAATACGGAGGTCCAATGACATTACTAGGTACTATTACATGAATCCTCCATTGTATCAATAGGCATTACTAGGACTTTCATGGTAATGCTACATGGTAAGCTCTCTCATGGGTCATCTCAGCTACCTCTAAGCTCCCTATAAGTCATTTGAACTCTCTCATTGGTCTTTTTAGCTACCTCTTTAACTCTCTCATGAGTCATTTGAGCTACCACTAGTACTCCCTTGTTGGTCCTCTAAGTTACCACTAGATTCTCTATGGGTCATCTCATCTACCACCAGGCTCTTTCATGAGTTCATTTGAGTTACCTCTAAACTCTTTATGGGTCCTTTAAGCTACCACTAGACTTCTTAAGGGGGTATTTGGGGGTAAGGAGTTAGTTATTATTGTCATAGGTTATAATAGTTTATGTTTAGGGTATAAATTATTTTAGTTTGAGTTATAATAGTATGTGTTTGAGGTATAAACTATTTTAGTTTGAGTAGGAATAGTAAACACTATAGCAAAAAATAAAAATTGATGAATGTAAAATAGTAAAAATTGTAGTAAATAAGAGTTTTGAAATAGTGTTGACTATAACTAATTGAGAGTTTTGAAATAATATTTAGTATGGTAAGAGGTGATTATTATAATATTAGGATAATCTTTGAACCAAACGCTCCCTAAAAGTCTTCTGAGCTATCTCTAAGCTCCCTCATGAATTCCAACCAATCCACTCTTAATAGTCTCCTAAGGCCATAGGTGACTATTGGATCTTTCATTCTTTGTTTATAGACCTTCCATTTCTCTAAACTCTCGATCTTGTTCTATCTTAGTAAATCTATCTATGACATATTTCATTAAGATTATTAATAAAAAGAAAAAAAGGGAATTAAATGGAGTGTAATCAGTAATGCAGGAATGGAGATGGTGAAGTATTCCTATTCCCGCCCTTTGTGACTATCCCTAATTTGAAACATTCACAAGTTCGTTGGTTTACAATGGAGGCGAGGCAACCCGACGAAGTTCACATGAAGACGACGTCGTTCAGTAAGAAAGCTTAAAAAAACGTAATTAAGAATCTTAAAGGGCTAGAAATGTAAATTTAGTAAAAAGTAGCCCCTTTTAGACAAAGTAGCAACATTTTTAAGCAGGATAAAGCTTCCTTCTTTTTCGCCTCTGTCTCTTCGTTCTCCATTGCTCTCCGTAGAACCAAACTTAAACAAAGAAATTACAAACACAGAGATAGAACCATCATCGAGAGCGAACCAACCCCAAACCGAAAGGAAAAAACTTGAATAATCGATCCCTCTTGCATGTAGATGCTATTTGAAACAGCCGTTTTGCTTCTCTTCTTAATCCATTCAGTTTCGCCTTATTACTCCAGCTCAATTCCATGGCGAATAATCATTCCGATACTCCGGCCGATGATTTCCTCGAGCAGATTCTTGGGATTTCCCCTTTTGGTTCGTCGGACCAAGGGTTAGCTGGAACTGACGGCGGATTGGCCGGAGCTACTGCTGCTGCTGCTGCTGCTGCTGCGGCGGCGGCGGCGGCGGCGGCTCAGGGTCAGGCTCCGATGATGCTTCAGCTTAGCTCCGGCGACGGTGGTGGCCATATCACTACGATTGGAAGTGGAAGTGTCGGTGGAGCTGGGTTTCATGGCGGACCCCCTTTTCCTCTGGGGTTGAGCTTGGACCAAGGGAAGAGTGGGTTTCTTAAGGCTGAGGAAGCTTCTGGAAGTGGCAAGCGGTATTGTGGTGAGGTTGTTGATGTTCGAGCTTCGTCTGTTAAAAATGTAAGATCCTGATTCTGATATTGTTGCTCAAAACGTTTATCTGTTGTTTCTGGTTTTGTGGGTTCTTAGAGTTTTGGTGGTGTAATTTCATTTCTTTTATTTATGGGGAAACTAGACTGAGAGAAGGGACTGGGGAGCTTATGCAACTCACTGACTTGAGATTCTTTTGGAGTTTCATATCAGAAGATTATAGGCATTGTTTGATATATGGAGATTACTGTGGAAGCAGGAGTGAATTCTTATATGATGTTTTATTTCTCTTCACGGTTGGTTATTGCTTCAAATAGCTACCTATCTTTGTTATGGTCGTGATTTACTGAACTAGAATTATGCTTTCCCTTGTGTGTGTACATGTATGTTTGTTTCTCGAAATAACATGGACTGTTTTTCTAAGTAATTATGATGAAAACAAGCGTCTGGTGTTTTAATATCTTTGTTCAGGTTTTATTTTCTGCTCTATGATGAATTATGGCTGTGATGTTTCTGGTTTTTGGTGTCTTGCTCAAGAGAAATGGGAAATTACAGACATTATTGTTTGATGTATTGTCATTCTTTTGTTCTTGAGGCAGAGGTTTTCTATATTCTTTTTGTTCTGGATGCAAAGTATTTATTTTTAAATATCCTTTTTAGGGGATAGGGAGTGGTTGAATTGCATTAAGTGACTCTCTTTGAATCTTTTTGCAGGTTTTTCAAGGCCAACAAATGCATGGTACTATGGGTGCAGCCCCACATCCACCAGCAATGCGCCCTAGGGTACGGGCGAGACGTGGACAGGCGACTGATCCACATAGCATCGCAGAGCGGGTAGGATAGACACCAGTTTTGAGAAACCAGAAACAGTTACACATTGCTAGATTATTATTGTACCAAAATATTATTGCAGCACTTGGTCATATTTTGTTGTTAAAGTTATTTGTTTTTTTTTTTAGGTTTCTGGAAGTAATTTTCATTACTATTTACATTTTGTTGCAGTTACGAAGAGAAAGGATTGCAGAGAGAATTAGGGCTTTGCAGGAGCTTGTTCCAAGTGTCAATAAGGTGATTGTCCATAATTTTAAGTCATTGGGATTATTGAGATAATTGTTCCGCTTCACTTTCAGGCAATTGCACTAGTTTTCAATTTTGGTTTATAACTTCTGAAACTTAATCCTTAGTAACAGTGGCATAGATGTCTCTTGTGTTCTTGTTGTTTCTCAAACTCTTGGTTCCATGACTTAGAAAACGTGGTAAAATATGATGATAAGAAATCTAAACGATCCTAACATGTGGTGATTTTCGCTGCAAGGTTAGATTTTAATTGTCAATAACTCAAATTACCTTTACATCTAGTTTACACTGTTGGTTGGTCCAAAGATGTGCCGCATTCAGCCCCTGTATTCCCCTTGCCCATGTGAGTGCAACTGGAAAATCATATCAAACTTCGTATGTATATAAACTAATTATGCTAATTATGAATGCGTTTGACCTTGGCGCATTTTGATGTTAATGTCTACTCTTCCACTTTAAAAGTGGATTTTCATGGATGCTCAAGTAGCCTATTGACCTCATTTTTAGTTTCACTACTGTTTTCTACTGATAATGGCATTCTAGGATTCTTTCTTGGATGCTTAACCTTAGTTTGGTACTGATTCATTTTTTGTTGTTTTGGGTAGACGGATAGAGCTGCAATGCTTGATGAAATAGTGGACTACGTAAAGTTCCTACGTCTCCAAGTAAAGGTGAAGTAATATTCCGATTTTTTACCTCACGGTTTATCCATGTAATTTCCATTAAAAAAATTGTTTTTAAGATTGCGGAAAAGCCATGGGCTGACTGATATTCATGATAGTTTTATCAATTACCTGATAAGTTAAAACTACTTGTTTAACATATATGAAGATGGTTTGTCCATTCAATCCCTTTATTCTCTTGATCATTATATGTAGTATGTACTGTAGTCTTTGGAGCCAGTTGCTTTTTCAACTCCTAATTGAAGCATATTTCAATCTTTATGTGAATTATATTTATGGAGTTGAGGCAGGTAATAAATTTAAAAAGTATGACTGTTACTGTTATTTAAAACTACTGCTTGTGCTCATAGTTCAATTTCAGCCCCTTTTCCCCCCTCATTTTTGGGACGTAACAGTCACTCTCATATTCTACTTTTTTAGGTATTTATCCATTGTTGCATTTATCTACTTTGCAGGTTCTGAGCATGAGTAGATTGGGTGGAGCTGGTGCTGTGGCACCACTTGTAACGGATATTCCACTATCATCAGTTGAGGTAATGAGATGAAAAACGAAATCTTTGACTTTAAAGCCTGTTTGATAATGTTTTTACTTTTGGTTTTCTGTGGCTGCTCGATAACAATGTCCAGAATAGTAATTAAATGGGGTCTTATATTGATGGTTTGTTTTTGGTTACTACCTTTCTTGCATCCTAGGAAGAAGGAAGTGAAGGTGGTAGGAACCAACCGGCATGGGAGAAGTGGTCGAACGATGGTACAGAAAGACAAGTTGCTAAACTTATGGAAGAAAACGTAGGAGCCGCAATGCAATTCCTTCAATCAAAGGCACTCTGCATCATGCCCATCTCATTGGCTTCGGCAATTTATCACACGCAACCACCCGATAGCTCGAGCGTTGTGAAGCCAGAGAGTAACCCTCCTCCATAGAATCACCTTGCAGCATCTGCCGAGGGAGGGATGTGCATTCCCACAATCCTAAAAGGAAATGAAAAAGAAAAAAGAAAGTAGAAGGAAAAAAAACTTACGGATCGCTGTTGGGTCCTATGGCCTGCGTCCCGTCGTCGCAACACTCATAGTTGTTCCCCCTTCACTTATGGTGGGTATTGGTATTGCAATCAAAGTCAGATGGCATAGTTATATTGCTTTTTAAGATTACTTTTAGCTTTTGTCAAAACAGGGATGGATGTCAATGCCCTAAAAGATGCAAGCAGGCTGTTCAGGTCTTGACAAGCTTAACTAAAGCAAGAAGAATTTGTCAAAGCTTTACTTGATATGCCCTTCTTTTCTTGTTTATGCATCAATGGGTGGAGGGAGTGGTGGGAAATGACCAAAGCACCTTTTTTTATGTAGTGGGTTGTGGGGACCTTGTAAAAATATGAATAAAAACTCTTCCTTTTTTGTGTATTTTTTTTGGATGGTGTACCTTTACAAGGAAAGGAAATGCAGATGTTTGAAATGGAGAGTGGTGAGTTTGAAAAAGAGAGAAAGAAGGTTGAATTATAGATTTAGACTCGTCAAAGTTAAAAAATTCTACTAAATGGAGGACTGAACTTGTTACTTCGGAAGTGCTTGTTAATTATTATTGAGTTAAATTAATTTTTTATTTTCTTGATTACAATGTACTGTTATGATGGGAGATTGAACGTCCAATTTTTAAAGAGTAAGACCATTTTGTTGAATTAAGTTTATTTTGGTTCACTAAATTTATAATTAAACTTGGAAACAAAGGAAGCATGATGAATTTGACAAAGTTATCGAGACTTTTGTGTTCTCATAGATCATTATTGGGCAAATAAATCATTGAGGAGAGAGAGAGAAAGTGTTTGACCCAAAAAGCTTGATATCCTTGATTCTAAAGACAGCTTTTCTCTTTTTCTTTGAGCATTTTTTTGGTTTTACATAAGGAATAAGAAAAGCAGTTTTAAGCACTGTGAAGAACCAAATTATTGGCTGAAGCAAACAGGGTTAGTCTTTTGGTATCTAAAGTTGGCATTAGAAATTGCTTGGTTCTGGTGGTTTTGGTCTTTGGAGAATTCTCTTTTTTGGTTCTGATTGCCCGTGTACCTTTTTCAAGCTTCTTCAATTTAAAACCGTGCATTTTTAATCAAAGAAACCTTACTAATTTGTATTAAAATCTTTTGCAAATGAGTAAATAGAAGCCATTTGGTCCATCAACTTTTTAAGTTGGCGTAAACAACTCAACTTCAACAATAAACACTATTGAAGTTGCACATTTATTGAGATTTCTTTCTATTTTGTATTGTAACAAAGATTTTGATGACTCATTTCGCATTTCAAGGATCGGCTGAAGGCCCAAACTTTGATTTTGAGGTTTGTTGGGGAATTATTTTTGGGTTTATGAGATTTCGATGAATGTTCATTGTTTTTCTGATTTATTCTTATTTCCTACTCTTGTATTTAATCCTATGCAATTCTTGTCGATTAATGTGACAAATTAGTTGTTTCAAAGCATGAGTTGTGTATGTATACTATATATGCTGGGATTCGTAATGAAGACATGCTTAATTTGAGTAGTGAATAGATTTTGTTATAGTTATAGTTTGACTTCTAGCATTACTATGGTCATCAACAACAAAGATAACGAAATTTAAGGAATAGAAACGCGTAAGGTTAAATAAGGCTAGTTTAATCTAATGTCTTAATAAATCCAAGTACTTAATGTGATTATTTGAATAGAAGGCTTTGCGTGACAACTATTTAGTTTATTTAAAATTGACATATGCATTCATTTTCTATTAAGGGAATCTGTCCAGTATTACTAGACGGTCGATTAGGCTTGATAGTCAGATTCCCAATAACTCAATTCACATGACAAATCTATGAATTAACCTATAAATAGCCCAACGGTCTCTTAATCAACGAAGGTGATCTTGTGCTATTGCGCTCTCTCTCAATCTATATTAATTTTCACACTTTACAACTTTTTCACATTTACTTATTTATGTCAAACCAAAACCCTCTTGCTTTCCAAAGACTAATTCACCTTAGTGAGATTCTCTCTTAGACTCCTTCCCCGTGGTTTGACCCAATCTTGTTACCAAGACTACCTAATAATTTAAGTTCACGATCCATTGATCCATTGAAGATCTCGACGACCTCCTATCTATCATATATATATATATATATTCACTTTTAGTAAATTGTTTCTTCAAAATTGGAATTTATATATATATATTTTTATCATTAAAGAAGTGTGCTTGAATTTCGAAAGAGTTTCTCTTAAAAAAAGGGGGGAAGAAGAGGAAGATTACAATATAGAGATTATGTTAACACAAATTTAAAAAACCAAAAAACAATTACATCATCTTAGAAACCATTGCTATTTTTGTTTGTTAACTTAGATTTGATCTTTTTAAATAACTTGATTTTTCCTAATTTATTATTATTTTTTTGTACATTATTACTAGAATTCCAAAAGTTGCAATAATATTACTCTTAACCACTTTCATAAACTTTCAAACTGCCATTGAAGTAATTTTTTTATTAGAATTTCATAAGAAATTTGGACCTAGTATTTTCATCCAAAATTCTAAAAAAATAAGGTATTCTTCTAAAATAAAATTAAAAGCATCCTGATACTTCTCTATCATCAATTAAAAGGTAAACGAGAGTTGAACTTAATTTGAATCACTATCAACTAACGGGATATTTGAAACACTCATTTGAAATGAATTGAGTGAGCTATAATAGCTTACCCATAGTTCAGGGCATATGTTAAGACAATGGAGGGTAAGGGTATCTTAACCTTTAGTTTTACCACCTTAGCAGTATTTACAATAACAACTCAATGGTTAAAATATTTAACCCTTCCTTCGCCTAGTGTTTCCAATGACTCCACCCAACGATAACTAACTCCTGACGACCACCTCTAGAAACCAACTCCGACGATCACTTCGACGACCAACTCTAATGAAAACTACATTCGATGTCCAATTTCGACGACAAACCACCTTCGACGATTACCTCCGATGACAACCTGTGCGACTAACTTTGATGATCAACTTTGACAATCATTTTGACGACTAGTTCATAGTATTTAATAGTCTTTTTTTTAATAGTAATTTAACATTAATATAAATACTTTCGGTGTATAGCAAATCAAACAAACTTGTGTACAAAAATATTTTTGAGAAAAATGTTTCCAAACACATGGGTGTTTTATTTAATTATTTTTTTCTTTTTATAAAATGTATTAAATGAAAACAACTTGTTTCAAAACAATTTTTTCCTAATCAATCAATATATGTCCTAATATATAACTTTCATGGGTCTAATCAAAGTTTAAAAAAAAAACAAAAAAACTATGCTTTTAAATAGAGGTGTTCAAAAAACTCGATGACCCGAAAAAACTGATCAATCCAACCCAATCCGTGCGGTTTGGGTTGGGTTATCAACTCATTTAGGTTGGGTTGGGTTCAAATAGATGAAAATTTTATGATTTGGGTTGGTTCATGGGTTCTCCTAATATAACCAAAACCAATCTGAACCAGCCCAAATTTATTATTAATTTTACAATATTTTTTATTACTTATAACACAATTATTTATACATATATTGATTTTAATTTTATTTAATTTCAATATTTTTTAAATAATTTATTCTTCAACAACTCTTAAAGGTAGTTTTTTTTGCACTTTAGAAAGAAAATTTTTACTATATAAATTGAAATTGAATTGTTAATCTTAATTCAATATATGAAAATAATTAAATTAGTTTTTTATATATTTATGTTTTGCTTCTTTTTAGAATAAGATTTTAAATAAATGACTCGATTAACCCGAACCAACTCAACCAAAAATATTTCATGATTGAGTTGGGTTGAGTTCATTTTTTAATAAGGGTTATTTGGGTTGAAAAAAATGTATAACTCGAACAATTGGGTTGAGTCTAAAAAGTCTTTCAATCCAATCCAACCCGACTCATAAATACCCTTACTTATATGGAAAAAAATTGTTCATAAAATTGAATCAGAGAATAGTATAAATAAATTCTCCAATAAATCTTCTTCAATGATTTATACATTTTAATTCAATTCATACAATATATAACTTATTTTAATATTACAAGCTCCTTTCAAAAAAACACTTGGATGCCTAGTCATTGAATTGCTTTGGAATAATAACCTACCATCATTAGACTGACAATATTTTTTTACATGTCACATTGTGTTGGTCTATACTTGGCAACCATCACTTTTAGATATATGTTTTTGTGCAATATTATAGAGTTAGAGATTAGAGATTAGTTACTTTTATACATTTAAAAAATATGTAGTTTTCTTATTTAATCAATTTATAATCTTACCTATTTTGTGCATGTTCAATAATATTTGTACATTCCAAAATGACCAAATGAATGAAGAATAATGTTACTTCAAATTCAACACATTTTAAAAAATTGATGGAACCCTTTTTACTTCTATTTACAAAATAAGATATAGGATACTATATATATATATATATAAAAGTCAAAACAACCTTAAATCCTAAACTCATATTTAAGAACACTATGTTAAACAAATCAACAATCCGAACATATGAATCTTAAACTTAGACTAGAATAACTTCCACCCCAAATATAAACTTCTTGACCCAAACTAAAATAATATGCACTTTAAATTAGGGTTGGCAACGGGGTCGGGGCGGGAGGGGGCGTCCCCCACTCCCGTCCCCGTGGGAAAAATTCTCCCTCATCCCCGCTCCCGTCCCCGCCATTTGAAGGTGGGGATGGGGGTGAGGATTCCCCGTCGTGGAAATGGGGTCCCCGCGGGCTCCATTTCCCATTTCCCCACAAGGATTCACCATTTTTTAATTAAAATTTGATTAAAATTTGGGCTTAGATTTAGAATTTAGATATTTAATATTGGACTCCACAACACTACAAGTCTATACATTATAAACATTAGGGGTATTCAAAAAAATCTGATAACCCAAAAAGATCGATCAATCCAACCCAACCCGTGCGGTTTGGATTGGGTTCAAATAAATGAAAATTTTATGGATTGGGTTGGTTCATGAATTCACCTAATATAACCCAAACCATCCTAAATTTATTATTAACTTTAAAATATATATTTTTTATTACTTATAACATAATTATTTATACATATATTGATTTTAATTTTATTTAATTCCAATATTTTTTAATAATGTATACTTCAACGACTCTCAAAATTAGTTTCCATGAACTTTAGAAGGAAAATTTTCACTATATAAATTGAAATTAAGTTGTTAATCTTAATTCAATATATTAAAATAATTAGATTATATTTTTACATATTTACGTTTTGCTTCTTTTTAGAACACAATTTTAAATAAATGACCCGATTAACCCGAACCAACTCAACCCAAATATTTCATGGTTGGTTGGATTCATTTTTTAATAAGAGTTATTTGAGTTGAAAAATTTATGACCCGAATAATTGGGTTGGGTTTAAAAAGTCTTTCAACCCAACCCAACCCAACCCATGAACACCCCATTAAACATACATACAAATAAGTTATTTTATATATTATAGATATATATTTATAAAACATTAAAANAAAAATATAAATATATCAAATCGCGGTCGGGGTTAGGGTGGGGATAATGTCCCCATCCCCGGACGGGACCCCAAAAAATTTTCCCGATTTGACCCCATCCCCGGTCAAATCGGAGATTTCCCACCCCGATCGGGGTAGGGTCCTATAGAAAATTTTGTCAACCCTACTTTAAATAGACTTTCTAAACCTAAACTAAAATAGTCTAAATCCCAAACATAGACGATTCAACTCATTAGAGTCTTAAAAGTTGTATATTATAGACTCAGGCTATTATACATAGCCAACTAGTGCCCCCCTAAATAAACAAAATATCAAAACATTCCACGTCTTTTCTTTCCCCTTCCATAAAAGGTACTGATCTTGGAGCCTGAAGAAATATTTGAATTACTAACAATCTAATACACAGTACACCAATTTACAAACTATACAACAAGCCAGACACCACAAAAGAATCTTTCCAAATATATTTGGAGAATACCCCTGTTGGAAACAATTTAAAGGAATCCAGAGTCGGTTTAATAAGATGGGAAATCAAAATTAGTTACAAAGTTGGCCATTTTGGCTTCCTGATCATCGAGAGAACTCATTCTCATGTCCAATAATGCCAGCTGGGACTTCACCCAGGGTGGATTATACCTGCCCTCAACCCATAAGGCTTCCCCAGTGTCCTTGTGTTTAAAATCTGGATATTTTGGGTTCTTCTGCAAGCAGAATCAAAATGCCAATGTATTAACTAACATTAAAGAGTGAAACTCATCTCTCATCAAGGATTCAAGTGAATCATACAGTGAAGGAAACTACAAATACTAACAAAAGGTAACTTTTGGAATGCCTAAAATGGCCTGCAAGAGACTACTAATTCCTTGTTTCCTTTTAAATCATTGAGGCCTACCATTTCATACATACAATAAAATAATAACATCTAGATATGATAACTAAAAAAGCCTGTTGGCGACTTTCCTGTGTTGCTCAGCTCTTACTTGGTTTAGTTTCTATACTTCTTTAAAAAATTAAAGCTTTTAAGTACTCTTTTAGGCTTTAGCTAATTGGAAGAGATTTCCTGAGTCTCGGTGGGCTCGCACTCAACTCTCCCCCGTTCCCCTCTTTCGCATGTTCGGCCTCTTAGTTGATAAAGGTCTGTCAGAGTGTGATTTTTTCAAGAAATGGGTCAACCAAAAAGTAAAATTGTTTGGAGGATGCGAATAAATCTATGAATTCATGGCGAGTCTTATTAGTGAAGAATTGGATTTCTATTTTCCAATTGACAACGGAAATTATCTTTCATCTGAACAGGCTATTGATAGGGTTCTATGCAACTTTTTTCAAGAAGAAATTAGCTCTCCAAATTTTGTCTGATATGACGTCCCTCATTTCCTTCATTCACGAGAACACATTAGAAGATAAAGATACTGTTTCCCCCTTCCTAAAGGTGTATGTGGTCTTGAGGTTTATGAGAGAAAATTAGGACATCAGAAGTTCAAGTTTTCAAGCATATGGGCTCCTAGAGATTTCATATCGTCTTTGTAGCTGTGCGCTTGAGTCAGTTTTGGTCTCATGAAGGCTTTCTTTTTTTATGCCTACTGATAACTCCTTTCCTTCTTTGTTGCTGCTTCTGCCTTTTTCAGCGTTTTTCAGCTTGATTGCTTTCGTTTAGGGCCTTTTGCAAATCGTTATAGCCTCAGTTGTTCTCTGAGGTTGTTTTAGAGCTCCCATTGGTTAGTCCTGTGGCTGTTGTTGCTCTCAGATCCTTTGCTGTTAAAAAACCTTACTCTCCTCAATTTTGTTTGCATAGATTTGTGAACTTTTCGTCTCGAAAAGTTATGTGGTTGCTCTAAGTTTCTAAGATTTGTTGCTGTAAGAGCAAAATCCAACCAACATTTTTTCAGCAAGCTTTGGATGAATTTTTTTTTAGGCAGTGGTTGCTGGAGCCGCTTTTGGAGTATTTGTAGTTTTCCTTCTTCGCTTCATCACGATTTGCAAGCTCTAAAATTTTTTGGTTCAAAGAAGGCATAATTTATTGAATAAATTATTGTTCTTAAACAGATTCATAGTTCTGTGTGCTGACCTCTATTATTCACTTCTGTTTGTCTCAAAGTTCTTGATTTTGTTTTTTTCTTTCATCATCTAACTTCCCATGGGAGTTCATATCCCTCCCCTCAGAATTAGTTAAGAAAATGTAAAATGTATGCTATTATGTCATGCAGTCCGTCGTAAGTTCCTAAGGTTTTTTCATTCATCAATTTGAAAGAAACAATATCGGTAATCACACACATAAAAACACAAGCATATAATAGACTTGGTCCATGTTAAGAACGTTTGAATCCAAAAACAAGATATTTGAATCTTAGAAATTGCAAGAGAATTAATCAAGTACCTTATTCTTCCTATTGTCCCACCAGTCAACGGGATTAGCAAAGAATGCTTGCCATAGTTCTTGTGTGGACCCCACATTATCAACAGCACCACTGCCGAGCTTTTTCCCTGCGAAGAAATGTGATAGGACACCAAATAATAAGATTTTGAAGCAAAATACAGTGTCAACCAATAATCCTAAATTGAAAAAATATCCCATGCCTGCCATTACGGAATTAGAGTCTTGGTCATAATGGGGTCCTGTTGAGTTGCTTCTTTCTATAAAATTCAGTTGCTGAACTACCACCTGCAAAAGATATGAAAGCATCCGTATCTACTTTATGAATGAACAAAAAACCATGGAACAACGTGAACAAGGACATCAAAACCTTATAGTATGTTTGCTGTTTCCCATCATCAGCTTCAACTAAATCTGCTACCAGCCGACCAGATACATATATCTGGTTGCCTTTCTGGATGTGTTGAGAAGCAACGTGCGCCAATTCATCCCAGAATGTTAAATTTATCCTGAAAGAGCAAAATCCTGTTTCGGATCACAGTCCTAATTGTCATTATATTTGAATGCATCAAGATTGAAATGCCATGCTGTATCTCTCTAGAAACCAGAGTTTTAAAGTTCTGCGGTGCAAAGGAATGAATGTAGCACTTTGTGGGGAGATTTGACTTGCAAGAAATGAGGAGTCTTTAAACAATGTCACGCCTTTTCCCCCCTTCTCTTTTCTTTCTCTATCTCAATTTAACATGCTTCTCATCGGCAAAGGAAACAAAAATGTGATAAGAACCAAAAATTGAAAGGGAAGCTAACAGAAAAAGCTATTGGAAATGCTAATCAACAGAGGAAAGTGATAACGGGTAACTAAGTGTTCGAAAGACTTAGCTAGCTTATTAGATTTGTCTCTTGAGTGGTCTAACTTCAATAATTTGTAGGCTAAGATGGCTGGCGCTTCATTGAGTCTCCTAGGGTCTTAGTAAAGGTTCCTTTTATAATTCTAGGGGTTGAGGTGGAGGCTCATCAAAGATGTTTTACTACAGAAGAGGCCAGGGGTGATTATTCTTCAGGAAACCAAATATTTTTCTTGCCCGCTAGTTATGAAAACAAATTTTATTGAGAGGGGGAAAAAAACATTGAAGTATACAATGGCAAAAAAGGGAAAACTCCACAAAAAGAAAACCTCCCTCTACAAAAAGAGACTCCGGCTATGTAAAATAAGGCTGTTTGGAAAATATGTGGGTGAAGTGGAAAGGAAGCCACCAAAGGTGGGGGGAGATAGAGTTTACTACCTTAATGGGATTTTGGAGTATTCTTGTGAGAGAATGGAAGAATTTAAGTGCTTGATTACTAAGATAAACTACACCTAAGACTCTAAGAGTTGCATTTTGGTAAATTGGTGGAGGCAGACTTTGTCATTGATCAAAGCTTTTTGAAGGTCGTATGAAGACAGAAGGGTCGCAGAAAAGATCAAGTTCTTTCTTTGGATACTAGCTTTGAGAGGTCTCAATATGAATGACAACATTATAAAAAGGTACATTCACTTAGCTTTATCCCACTTGGTGCGCTATGTGCAACAAGGTTAGTGCTAAGAACTTAAAGAATCGTACCATTCATTATCCATTCAGCATAAAATTTTTGACACTCAGCATACTTCGTTTAGCCTAATCCTCCACTCAGGCATGCAAGAGTTCTTCATTCAAATTTTTTGCGGTCACCCTTTCAAGAGAAAAAGGTAAGATTCTATGGACCAATACCAGCATTCGTTTGATTTGCAAATTTATCTGGAAAAGAAGTAGAAAAATTTCCAAGGATGACACTCTAGGAAGCATGGAGCTTCATTGGACGCGGATATGTCCGAATACACTCCAGACACGTGTCCACACACAATAAAACATGTCTGAAAATGCCAATTAATTAGTTGGCTTAATGGTAGGATTGATTTAGAGAAATGAAATAAATAAAACTCGCATAACAAAAAAGAAATTAATTTTTTTAATTATAAATTAACATACTTTTTTAATTTTACCAACCAGCTTGCGGAGCAAAAGCTATACAAACAAGAAGGACCCGAAGGAGCCATAAATTACAAAGTTATAATAATAACAATAAACCTCCATCGGTACGAATTTCAAAATGTATCAAATTTCACATATCCTCTCGCTCAACGCCCAAACAGAGGCATTCGAGCAGCTTCCTTCCAGACTTGGTTAAACACAGAAATCCATCATTTAGATTCATTTGGTTTCCACATCCTACTGAAATGGGGTCACCAATTCAGGGATGGCACTGGACATAAACAGAAATATAGTCTATAACCATCGTCCTAAAATTTCCATATTCTTAACCATACTAAATGCCTTCGAAATGAAACAATAGAATAGTACCAAGATGTTTCAGTAGAGGACTTCCACACAGCAAGTCGTGTCCAAGCCACATCCTTGCCCGTTGCCAGGTGCTTGAGCTCCACAGGCATACCAACGGTCCCAATTAGACTGACCGAGTTACTGAGGTCCTTCTTCCATGGAATTTCGGAAGGTTTGGGGTAGGTTGGGGAGTAACTGCTATAGTTTTCCATAGCCGAGCATTTTGGGAAACGAGTTGCGAAACGGAGGTGTTTAGGAGCGTTTAGACCGGAAAGAAAAGGGTAGAAAGAAGAGATTCGTAATTCGTTTCTAGGGATGGAGAAGATGGAGTTCTTTGATAACAATGATGACGAAAGAGTTAGGGTTTGCTCAAGCGCCATTATCATCGCTCTCGATTTCGCTCAAATCTTGGAATGTGTTTCTGTGCGCGCCAAACTGTTGAGCGAGGGCTTGATGAAAGGGTTTTAGATTTTTATTAAATCAAATACTAAAAAAAGAACAAACGGTAACAAAAAAAAAAGGGCAATTTTCACGACAAACTTTTCGGGTAACTGTACCGTTGTCCCCAAAATTAGAGTGAATAATCAAATTTTAACCACTTTCTAGAAGGTATTTTTTTTTTTACCATTTGTTTGCGTTATTATCGGCAAAAATGATTGAATTACGGCTTTCCACACTTGGCTCTCCGTTCTCACTTTTCGCTCCTCATTTCGATTATTTTCTTTTAATACAAAGAGTGAGAATCAATAACATGAAGTGAAAAAACCTAAATTCTAAAGAGTGAGAGTATCAAAAGCATAACAAATGAGAGGGAGATCCTAACATCCAAATTTCACGCTAACGTGAAGTATGCAAAATGTAGAAAAACTTATGTTTTAAACTTTAAAGAGTAGGGAAAATTCCACTTCATCCGTACAAAAAAATTCAAACTTTTTCTCATTTTTTTAAACTAAAGTTAGTTAAAAAAAAAAAAAAAAAATTCAATAACCAAATATCAATCCCTCTTGAAGATGAGTGAAGAAAGACTCTCCGAAAAGAGAGTCTCATAAGAAGAAGAAGTCAAAGCTCTAAATGTTAAATTTTTTTTTCTCTAGATTATCTTTTATTTCACGATGTTAAATCTTAAATATAGACATATATTGCCCCTTTTTACTACTTAATTCACTAATTATTTTTAACCAAAAATAAGTAGATGAATAAATAAATACTTAATTTAAAGTCTTTATAATAGAAAATTTCATCCGGTTGGTATATGTAGTAATTATCAATTATTGTTGAACATACACAAAATAGGGTGAGATATCATTTTTATTTATCTATCCCGGACGTGAGATATCATTTATCTATCCCGAACATGTACAAAAAAGGGTGAGATATCATTTATCTATCCCAAACATGCAAAAAATTTTAAATTGTTTTTAGTCATGACTCATACTTTCATATCTCAGCATCCCTCAAACGTGAGATATCATTTTATTTATTTATCTCGTTCTTAGTTACTTGGGTATTTTTTTTAAAAAAAAAATATTTCTAAACTTATTTAAATTGCATATATTCAATGAACAAAAATGGCGATGCAATAAAATATTTCAAAGTTCACAAACATTTTTTTAAAATTTTTTTTTTTTTTAACTCTAATGTCATTCTTTTATAAAGGTTTATTAATTTCATACCCAAGTGCCGATGGAGAAATGAGAATAGTTTGTTGATATTTCTTTAGATGGTTTAGGTCTTGTTTTTTAATCCAAAACAAACATATTTTCATTAATCATAGCATCTGTTTGTTACTCTTCCGCATTTTTTAAAAGTATAGATTAATCATATTGGAAAGTATAAGGCACTAGAACACTACTCTATAACCTATATACAAGCATATTGTTGAAAGTTTTGATGATAGTTTGATGTTATATACATTATAAGTCTAATAATTACTAGGATCTATAAACTCTCCATTTGAGCTTCACCTCCTTGCTACAAAGACAACCTCATACCAACTTCAAAAATATTCATGATCATCTTGGCATTCTTTATGAAAAAATGAGGAGAATTATTATACTTTGTTGGCTTTAGGGAAAAACATTGCCTTGCTTTCTCCTATTAGCAGAATGGGTCAGCATAATAGCATCGTCAATTTCGCGATCCATCATCTTATCAAGCCAAAGAATATGTCTCATATCGCACACGACTTTTGGTATCAGTCGAACTTAATTAATGAACGAGCAACTATTTATTAGTTGTAATATCTTTCTCTTTTTTTATTCTTCCTCCACTCACATCGACAGGCGAATGGAGTCTACTACACTATGATGTTATAAAAGATTTAGACGATCGAAATAGTTGTTTCATATTATGTTGTTAGCTTTTTATGATGAATTTAGGTGCTGTTTCATGGAGTTATTGTAAAAATTGATAAGTCTTGAAGGATTACTATAGTATGGGATTATTATAATCTATGAGGTTATAATAGTATGCGAGATTGAATAGTCCGTGTTTGGAGTGCAAACTATTTTAGTCAATATTTAGAAAGTTTGTGTTCGAGGTGCTAAATATTTTAGTATCGATTCAGGAAGTTTATATTTGAAATGCATATTATCATTTTAGTTTGAGTTTAGGGTTTATGTGTTTAGTTTGCTGATTTGTTGAACATGGAATTTTAAGTATAGATCTAGAGTTTAGGGTTTAGTTGGGGTTGTTTTCATTTTTTTTTTTTTGGTATTATATAAGTACTAATACCTTAGGTATCATATTTCATAAATAGAAATAAGAAGTTTTGTTCCACCAAATTTTAAAAATGTGTTAAATTTTAGGTTACGTTATTATCCATCTATTTGGTCATTTTTGGATTCCAATACTATTGAACAAGCACAACATATGTAATATTAGGCTAAACATTTTCATATAATTGATTAAGTAAAAAAACTCCATATTTATAGGTGTATAAAACTAACACCAATTCTCTAACTCCATAAAACTGCATAAAAATAATGTGTATCTAAGAGTAAAGTTATCAAGTATAGGTCATTGCCACAATGTCACACAAAAAATATTATCAACTTAGATACATACAATACTACAAAATAGACTTTTAATGATACATAAATGATGGAAAAAATAGGGAGGAGAGAGAAAAAGCAGTCGTTAAAGCCAAAATCATGCATTTTTTGTCGAAAAAAATGGAGTTTCTCAAAATTTCTCAAATTTATGATAATTTTTTCGTGTAAAATTTATGATGAAAAATAATAGTCATCAAATGTAGGAAAACATAAAAAATGCGCGATTTTGATGAAAAAGGATAGAAAATTTTAGATTTTTCTACTATTATGATAGCTTGTTTGTATACCAATTTATGACCTGAATTAATTGTCATTATCAATTTTTAAAACACTTTTTAACCCTACTAAAATTAGCATTACTAAACTATGATTATGATTAGCATCCACTAAATTGAAATAATTAATTCGTAAGTATTTTTTTACTTAATATATAAAATAAAATAAAATTGGAAAGCACTAAATCCCCTTTTGTACTACCATTCATATGTTTCTTTTATATGATATCTTATTTTGATGTTTATTTTCTTTTTCCATAAATGATAATCTATAAGTAAGAAACAAATAATTAAAAGTAATTAAAAATTAAAAATTAAAGAAACAAATAGTTTTTTTTTAACACAAAACTTGATATTTTATAAACGTCAAGTTTAACCATTGCTTGTCATCTTTTAAATTTAAAGAATTACCCACTTTTTAAAATAGTTATATATTTTTCCCTAAATTTTTTAATCTCCAAAATCGTCTTCACACTTATAACGCCCTAAGTTGAAAAATTAAGAATTTTGGATGTAAACTATGCCTTTATCCTATTATAAATATTATAATAATAAATAGATGCCCAATGTGTCACCCTTCATATTGTCCATGTGCATTCTAATTATTATGTTTGGTGTCCATGTAAATCCACATCCTACTTGTCACTTTGCCTATAAAGAGTGACATTTGGTGAATCTTAAAATCACACATTCATTGGTTGGAATTCCGCTTCCACTAATTCTCATATTATCTAATTTTATAATTTTAGTTTTTTTTTTATGTTTTTAATTATTTTATTTTATTTTATATTTTATATATTTAATATTATCACACACACACACACACATACATACATACATACATACATACTACATATACATATATACATACATACATACATACATACATATACATATATATATATATTATATATATATATTATATATATATATATATATATTATATTCTTATATCCGTGTTCCCGTTGTGCTCTTCAAATTCACAACACGTTATTAGCACGAGCTCATGTCGACTTTCCCGCTAAATGTAGGTCCTAAAGGTATGTTGATTTTTTCCTCTTCGTTATAATTAATAAATTTAATGTTATTTTGCATTTTCAATATCTATTAAATTTCTAACATAAGTATAATATTTTATGATAGTGCTGCCATGAAAAATCTCACAAAATTAGAATTTGCCGCACTTGATATTAATGGCAATAATTATTTGTCATAGGTACTTGATGCCAAAATCTACTTGGATGCTATGAATCTTGGGGAGACTATTAAAGAAGGAAAGACGACATCCAGTCAGGACAAACC
Organism: Benincasa hispida; assembly: GCF_009727055.1. Taxonomy (NCBI): domain Eukaryota; kingdom Viridiplantae; phylum Streptophyta; class Magnoliopsida; order Cucurbitales; family Cucurbitaceae; genus Benincasa; species Benincasa hispida. Next base: position 26,163,531 of record NC_052357.1, read on the forward strand.
AAAAGCTATGATTTTCTTTCGTCATCATCTCCACGAGGGATTGAAAATGGAGTATCTTATAATAAAAAATCTCTGTATCTTGTGGAAAAATTTAAAAGAGAGGAATGATCATAAAAAAACAATTATTCTTTCTAAAACTCATTATAAGTGGATGCACTTGAGGCTACAAGATTTCAAATCAATAAGTGATTACAACTCCACATTATTTAAAATCAGTTCAAATTGTTACTATGCGGAGAGAAAATTACTGATGCCGATATGTTAGAGAAGACATTTTCTACATTTCATATCTCGAATATGCTCTTACAACAGCAATATTAAGAGAAAGGTTTTAAACAGTATTCTGAATTAATTTCATGTCTTCTCGTGACCGAACAAAATAACGAGTTATTGATGAAAAATCATGAATCTCGACTAATCGGAACGACACCATTCCTTGAAGTGAATGCTGAGAATTTTAATAATAATTATGGTCGAGGTTGAGGTCAAGGTCGTGACTGTTATAGAGGAAGAAATAATTATTATTTTCGTGGTGGTCGTTTTAATCATTCAAATTTCGAAAGAACTATACAAAATGATGATCACAAAGGAAAAGCTCTAATAGATAAGAGTTCAAAAAGTGTTGAAAATAAATGCTTCCGATGTGGAATGATTGAGCATTGGTCACGTACCTGCCGTACGTCAAAGCACTTAGTTGACCTCTATCAATCCTCCCTAAAGAAAAAAGAGAAAAATGTGGAAACAAATTTTGCATACCAGGATAATGACATATTTGACCTATCCCATATGACAAATTTGGATGTGACGAACTTCTTTGAATCTATTGACGTAGTTGATAGAACATTAAGTGTTTCTTTTGATTTTGAGAATATCTAAACTTATTGTTATTGTTTTCTTTTATCTATCTTCATTTTTTAAGTAACTTTTGTATATTTTAAGTGTTTTTTTTCTTATTGTAATTGTTTTCTTTTAGTGAAGAAACATGGATCATTTTCATATGTTGGGAATTTCAAAAATGAGCAATGAAGGTCTATGTCTTGTAGACAGTGCAACTACACACATAATATTTATAAATAAAAAATACTTTTCCAAATTGACAATGCTGAAAGCAAAAGTAAATACAATATCAGGTTCTGCAAACTTGATTGAAGGTTTTGAAAAAGTAAATATTATTTTTCCTAGAGGAGCAAAATTTACAATTGACAATGCATTGCTCTCTAGTCAATCAAAGAGAAGTCTTTTAAGTTTTAAAGATATACGTTGCAATGGTTATCATATTAAGACCGATAGTAAGAATAATGTGGAATATCTATGTATCATATCCACTGTCTCAAATGAAAAATGTATATTGGAAGAGTTGCCTGTTTTATCTTCTGGATTGTATTATACTCATATCGAGTAATTGAAACATATGCAACAATGAACCTAGAGTTCATGAATCTAGTCATATTTACAATTTGGCATGACCGATTGAGTCACCTAGGATCTATAATGATGAGGAGAATTATTGAGAATTCAAATGGACACCCATTGAAGCACCAGAAGATTCTTTAATCTAATGAATTATCACGTGATGCTTGCTCTCAAGAAAACTTGATAATTAGACCATCACCAGCTAAAGTGGGGACTGAATCACTTGCATTTTTAGAACGAATTCATGGTGATATATGTGGATCCATTAAACCACCAAGTGGACCATTTAGATATTTTATGGTATTAATAGACACATCCAACAGATAGTCACATGTGTGCTTATTATCAAGTCGAAATCTTGCATTTGCAAGATTACTTGCTCAAATAATTAAGTTAAGAGCATAATTTCTTAATTATACAATTAAGACCATTCGTCTTGATAATGTTGGTGAATTTACATCTCAAGCTTTTGATAATTATTATATGCTAATTGGGATAAGTGTTGAATATCCTACAACTCATGTCATACACAAAATAGTTTAGCAGAATCATTTATAAAATGTTTGCAATTAATTGCAAGACCATTACTTATGAGAGCTAAGCTTTCTTCACTTGTATGGGGACATGCTATTGTGCATGCAGTGTCACTTGTACGCATTAGGCCAATAGCTTATCATAAGTACTCACCATTATAATTAACTTATGGTCATGAGCCAAATATTTCCCATTTGAGAATTTTGGATGTGCAGTATATGTTCCAATTGCTCCACCACAACGCACTGAGATAGGTCCACAAAGAAGGTTAGGAATATATGTTGGATATGATTCTCCATCAATTATTAAATATCTTGAGCCCCTGACGGGTGATGTATTTACTGCACGATTTACTGATTGTCATTTTAATGAAACAAATTTTCCAACATTAGGGGGAAGAATTAATAAGTTGGAAAAAGAAATTACATGGAATGCATCGTTATTGTCTCATTTAGATCCCCGTACAGAATAATGTGAACTTGAAGTTTAGAAAATAATTCATTTGTAACATATAGAAAATCAATTACCAGATGCATTTATATATGCAAAGAAAGTAACAAAGTCACATATACCAGCAGCAAATGTTCCATAAAAAATGGATATTCCAACACAACAAATTGTCACTAATGAGTCTGGAACACACTAGAAGCGTGGTAGACTAGTGGGTTCCAAAGATAAAAATCCCCGAAAACGAAAAATAATTAATAGTGAAAAAGACTTGGTTGAGGATGTAAATACCCATAAAAAAACTTCGACATGACTAGCGAGGAAGATGAAATACCTAAAGATAATAATGAGATTTCAATAAACTATGTCATAATAGAAAAAAGATGGAATCGAACTAATGTAATTATCGATAACATTTTTGCGTATAATGTTGCTCTTGAATTATATCTGAAAATGAGGATCCTGAACTAAAATCTGTTGAAGAATATCAACATAGAAAAGATTGGCTTTAATGGAAAGAATCAATCGAGGCAGAATTAAACTCACTTTCAAAATGTTAGGTTTTTGGACCAGTAGTCCAAACACCAAAAGGTGTTAAACCTATGGGATACAAATGAGTATTTGTGAGGAAAAGAAATGAAAATAATGAGGTCATAAGATATAAAGCAAGACTAGTTGCACAAGGTTTTTCACAAAGACCTGATATTGATTTGAGGAGACCTATTCTCCAGCGATGCATGCAATTATATTAAGATATTCAATTTGCTTGACTATATATAAAAGTTTGGATATGCATCTTATGGATGTAGTCACAACATATTTATATGGATCTTTTTATAATAATATTTATATGAGAATCCTAGAAGGATTTAAGGTACTTGAAACATATACATAAAATTCTCAGGAATTGTATTCAATAAAGTTACAGAGATCACTATATGGATTGAAACAATCAGGACGGATATGGTACAATTGCCTGAGTGGATATTTATTGAAAGAAGGATATCAAAATAAATCAATATGTCCATGTGTTTTTATGAAGAAATCACACGTCATCTGTCCTGGGGACTCTATTACGCTGCTCGCTCTATTAGCTAGCTGGCGGCAACCGTGTCAGGATTTACTATTATGACTGTATATGTTGATGATTTGAATATAATTGGAACTTCTGAAGAACTTTCAAAGGTAATAGAATATTTTAAGAAAGAATTTGAGATGAAATATCTCAAAAAAAAAAAAAAAATTGCCTTGGTTTGCAAATTGAGCATTTAGTAGATGAAATATTTATTCATCAGTTAACTTATACAGGAAAATTTTGAAAAGATTTTATATAGACAAAGCACATCCATTAAATATTCCAGTGGAAGTCCGTTCATTGGATATAAAAAAAGATATATTTCAACCTCGAGAAGATAATGAAGAACTTCTTGGTCCTGAAGTACCATATCTCAGTGCAATTGGTGTACTTATGTATCTTGCTAATAATACAAGACCAGATATTGCATTTTTAGTAAATTTATTAGCTAGATATAGTTCTTCTCTTACAAAAAGAAATTGGAATGAAATTAAGCATATACTCCATTATTTCTGAGGAACAATCGATATAGGTTTGTTTTATTCAAATAAATCAAACTTTGATCTAGTTAGTTATGCAGATTCTAGATATTTATCTAATCCACACAAAGCTAGATCTCAAACAGGTTATCTGTTCATATGTGGAGGAATTGCTATATCATGGCGATTGGCGAAACAGACTATAACGATCACTTCCTCAAATCATGCTAAAATTCTTGCAATTCACGAGGCTAGTCGAGAATGTGTATGGCTAAGGTCAATGACTCAACACATTCGTGAAACGTGTGGCTTATCTTCTAATAAAAATCTTCCAACAATATTATACGAAGACAACACAGGTTGCATAGCCCAAATCAAAGGAGGATATATAAAAGAAGATAGAACAAAACATATTTCACCAAAGCTTTTCTACACTCATGATCTTGAAGAAAATGGTGACATCATTGTACAACAAATTTATTCGAAGGATAATCTGACAAACTTATTTACAAAGGCATTACCAATCGCAACTTTTGAAAAATTGGTGCACAACATTGGAATGCAGTGATTTAGAGATCTTAAGTGATGTTTTCATGAGGGGAAGTAAATATATTGTATTCTTTTAAAAGTATTTATTATATGAAATATGTACTCTTTTGAAGGGAAACTCAACATGAGGAGTTCCTTAAGTGAAAGCGGATCATCCAAATTCCATTGTGATTGAACGCATACATTTACAGTCATACAAGAAGATTATGCAATCAAGATAAATTACAACATGCTTTTGAAATAAAACAAAGGTTGAGAGATTATCCTTTGAAGAACCATTCTTCAAGTAATCCCTCGATCCAACTTGTTCACGAACAAGTCACAAATACTCCTCTTGAACAAGCAGCAAAAAACAACTTGATCCTCGAACCAACAGGGATACTACCAATCAGATTCCTTAGTATACTCAGGGTGAGAACCCAAGAGTGGTGGGCTCTGACTATTTTGGTTAAGAGGATATTTGTGAGTTTGGAGGAGGAAGACGATCAAAGAAGAAGCACTATCGCATAGGAACTGCTTTAATCGTTTAGACTATCCAATCGTGTAGACTATTGCATAGCCTCTCTTTTATCACATAGACAAAGAGCCTATCGTATATGCTCTCTTTTTGTCGTGTAGACTATTGCATAGCCTCTCTTTTATCGCATAGACAAAGAGCCTATCGTATATGCTCTCTTTTTGTCGTGTAGACTATTGCATAGCCTCTCTTTTATCGTATAGACAAAGAGCCTATTGTATATGCTTTCTTTTTGTCGTGTAGACTATTGCATGGCCTCTCCTTTGCAATCTTGAAACAAATTTTCCTTTTATTCCAAATTGCCATAAAATTTCCATAACCACCCGCTAAGGTAATTTTTTTTTTTTAGAAAAGGGATTATTATACAAAATAATAAATATTTACATCATCGTGAATGACGTATGTGTTCCATGAGTGAGCTAGTTGTTCTGAGGATATAAATAAATATGATAACCAACTTATCATATTATATTTATAACCTATAGTTTTAATATTGCATCACATACAATATAAACTATAGTTCTTTTTCTCTATTTTATGGAATTTAATATAAATCATATTTATATTAATTTTACAACTATTTGAATCTCATTCAAATATTTATTCCTCCAATTAATGTATCAAATACAATATATGCATTATATATGGTATGTACATATAGAAAAATCCCACCTTGGGTTATGTATTGGTCAAGCATCATCTCTTTGTTACAAATGTTATAATTTAGAGAAGCATAATTTAAATTACATAAGAGCATTCTCACGTATCATATAATATAAGAGTTATATTTATGCATGCATAGAAAGCATTGACATGCATCATCTTTATATTATAATTGTTATAGTATAAGGGTGTATGGAAAGCAAGTTTGCTTGGTTATTACATGTATATAAAAGTTATGTATAGTAATGACCGAACATTGTATGAAGCATGACACATAGGTTACTTTATAAGCGTTATAAATACCTTGTTATATTCAATGTGTTTTAGTTGTTTCTTTTTAAAGGTTAAAGAGAAATTATAACTAAAAGCAATAAGAAAGACATGCATGCTCACTTAGGTGATCACGGTTCTAATATGATTAGCAACCCTTAGGCTTTAATCTTTTAATCAATTTAATAGGATTAAATTGACTAATAAAAGGTTAAAGTGTAACAAATCTATCTATAAGGGACCTTTTGTCTAAGGCGGGTTCTGGCTAAGCTGGGGTATTTAAGTTGACGGAAACATAACACCCCTACCTGGAAAGGTGAATTAGATAGATTTGATGCATGCATGTAAGTTAAGGACAATCCATTAAAGTGTTTAAATGTGACTACTTGAACTTGTTTTTTTCATAGACAAAATTTATTTATGAGCAGACTTTAAAAGATGACTTAGACTAAAATTAGTAGCTGGATTGTCTAGGTTAATGAACCCCTAGTTAGAACATTTAGTGGGAGGTACTTAGAACATCTGATGCTTTATTTAAACCCTTAACGTTTCTCCCATATAGTCCACATTGTGAGATCTACCCTCGGCCTCGTGGCACCTTGGGAGTGTCCCCTTAAAGGATGGTGTTTGGGTAGGTCAATATCAAGGTGGATAGAGAGAATGTTCATAGTAAGTGGGAGTAGAAAGTGCAACAACATATCCCACGGTCTCCCTCGTTGGACTGAATAAAGTTTCTGCGCATCGCCTCGAGGCCCTAGGAGTGTCCCCCTATAGGATGGCAGTTTTGCCCGTTTCTTTATTTGATCTCCTGTAAGAAGATAAGGTTACTTAGTCTCTTGTCCTAATCTGCTTCTTCCCTATGGTGAGCTCATTAGGCCGAGACTCTGGCACCGAAAGCGAGGGATCACACTTATGCAGAATTGTTAAGGGTTAACAGTTCTGGACCAAATAAATGGTGGCTGTTAGGTTCAGTTCCAAGAGTTGGTTCTACCTAATGGTTGAGAATGTCTCATCCCAGTGAAGGGGCATCTGATCACCCCACTGGTGACGTTTGTCCTGCCTCGCTGGGGCATCATTGCAAAATAGAAGTCTTATACACTTAAGATATCTGGAAACTGTTTTGCTAAAATTAATTGGTTAAAATATGGTTTAGCAAAATCTTATAAAAGTTTATTTTTTTTTCAACAACAAGTTTTTAAAATGGCTACAACCACGTTAGCTTTGCTTAGCGCCGAGAAATTTACTGGCGACAATTTTTCAACATGGAAACATATGATCACGACTATTCTAATCATGAAGGATCTCATGTTTGCTCTTACGGAGGTCTGTCCTCCTATTCCAGCTCCCAATGCCGCTCGAAATGTTCGGGAGGNAGGATCTCATGTTTGCTCTTACGGAGGTCTGTCCTCCTATTCCAGCTCCCAATGCCGCTCGAAATGTTCGGGAGGTATATGAGCGATGGACACAGGCAAAAGAGAAGGCTCGAGCCTATATCTTGGCAAGTCTTAATGACGTGTTGGCCAAGAAGCATGAGCCTATGGTCTCAGCGCGTGAGATCATAGGGTCCCTGCATGTGATGTTTGGATAACCGTCTGAACATCTCAAGCACGAGGCTCTTAAATACATATTCAACTCTAAAATGGAGGAAGGCACCTCTGTTCATGAACATGTGCTTAATATGATGGTCCACTTTAATGTGGCGGAGTTGAATGGGTCTACTATCGATGAGGGCAGTCAGGTTAGTATAATCCTGCATTCATTGTCGGAGAGCTTCTTGCACTTTGTTAGCAATGTGATTCTTAACAAAGTGAAATACACCCTTACAACTTTCCTCAACGAGTTCCAGACATACCAATCTTTACTGAAAAGTAAGGAGAGGAAGAAGGTTGAGGCAAATGTTGCTTCATCCTTAAGAATGTTCCATCGAGGTTCAACCTCAGGAACGAAGTCTGAACCTTCTACTTCTAACTTTGCAAAGGGGAAGAAGAATAAGGGTGGTAAGGGGAAAGGGAAAGCGCATGCTAACTTGCCACCTATCGCTCTAAGAAGGCGTTCACTGCTGGTTGAAAAAGGAAAATGTTTCCACTGTAATCAGAAGAACACTAGAAGAGGAATTGTCCTGCTGGCTGAAGGAAAGGAAGGCCACCAAGGCTAAGGCCAAGTCAGATAAAGGTAAATATGATTTACTTTTACTAGAAACATGATTAGTGGAGAATGATGATTTTACTTGGATAATTGATTCGGGCGCCACTAATCACGTTTGTTCTTCTTTTCAGGGGATTAGATCCTGGCGATAGCTGAAGTCTGGTGAGATGATGATACGAGTAAGCACCGGGCACATCGTCTCAACTGTGGCAGTGGGAGGGATACAATTATCTTTACAGAATAGGTTTATAGTTTTAAACGATGTATATGTTGTTCCTGAACTTAAGAGGAACCTTATTTCTGTAAAGTGCTTGTTGCAATGTAAATATACACTTTCTTTTAATGTGGATAAAGTGTTTATTCATAAAGATGGTGTTCATATTTGTACAACTTATCTGGAAAGTAACTTGTATGTGTTAAGACCATTAGCCTTAAGTTCCCTCCATAACACAGAGTTATTTAAAACTGTCGTAACTCAATCTAAACGTCAACGAATTTCTCCAAAAGAAAATGTCCAACTTTGGCACTTTTGATTAGGGCACATTAATCTCAATAGGATTGAGAGATTGGTGAAGAATAGACTTCTAAGTGAGTTAGAAGAAAATTCTTTACCGGTGTGCGAATCTTGCCTTGAGGGTAAGATGACTAAAAGACCTTTTACTGGCAAAGGTTGTCGAGCCAAAGAGCCTCTTGAGTTAGTACATTCTAACCTTTGTGGTCCTATGAATGTGCGAGCCCGAGGTGGCTATGAGTATTTTATCAGTTTTACTAATGATTACTTTAGGTATGGGTATGTTTATCTGATGCAACAAAAGTCTGAATCCTTTGAAAATTTCAAAGAGTTCAAGGTTGAAGTTGAAAACGTATGGGATAGACGGATTAAAACACTTCGATCGGGTCGAGGTGGAGAGTTTTTGGACTCGGCATTCCAGGACTATTTGATAGAACATGGAATTATTTCCGAACTTTCAGCACTGGGTACACCTCAACAGAATGGGTTCCAGCGGAGAGGAGAAATAAAACCTTGTTGGACATGGTTCATCATGATGAGTTATGTTTCCTTATCGGACTAGTTTTGGGGTTTCACAGTGGAGACTGTGATTTACATACTCAACTATGTTCCTTCCAAGAGTGTTGAGAGAACACCTCTGGAATTGTGGAATGGGCGTAAAACTAGTTTACGTCACTTCCGTATTTAGGGTTGCCCTGCACATGTGCTTGAGGAAAATCCCAAGAAGTTGGAACCACAGTTGAGGTTATGCCTCTTTGTAGGCTACCCCAAAGGTACACGAATGGGTTATTTTTATGATTCATCGGAAAGGGTGTTTGTTTCCACGAACGCTACTTTCCTGGAGGATGATCATATTAATGAGCACAATCCACGTAGTAAAGTCGTGTTGAGTGAGCTTTTCAATGAAACTACTGAAATTTCAACAAGAGTTGTTGAAGGACGTGCTTCATCAGCAAGAGTTGTGATGATAGTTCATCTAGTAGGTCAGTTTCACCTCAAGAGTTGAGGGAACCTCGACACAGTGGGAGGGTTGCGAACCCGCTCGTTCTCTATCTGGGTTTCACAGAAATCCTTGCTATGATAGCAGATGGCGACGATGAGGATTCGATGTTTTATCAGAAGGCAATGGAGGACATAGATCAGGATGAATGGGTCAAGGCCATGGATCTCGAGATGGAGTCGATGTACTTCAACTCAGTATGGGATTTTGTACATCAGCGTGATGGGGTAAAACCTATAGGTTGTAAATGGATCTACAAGCATAAACGGGGTGCTGATGGGAAGGTGCAAACCTTCAAGGCTCGACTTATGGCAGAGGGTTATACCCAGGAAGAGGGAGTCGACTATGAGGAGAATTTCTCGCCTGTTGCCATGTTAAAGTCGATCTACATTCTCTTGTCCATTGCAGCTTATTATAATTATGAGATCTAGCAAATGGACGTCAAAACGACCTTTCTGAATGGCAATCTTGAGAAGACCATCTACATGGTGCAACTCGAGGGATTCATAGCCCAAGGTCAAAAGCGAAAAGTTTTTTAAACTGAATCGGTTTATGGGGCTGAAACAGACGTCTCGATCTTGGAACATATGGTTTGATACTATGATCAAATCGTATGGCTTTGACCAGAACATTGATGAACCTTGTGTCTACAAGAAGATCGTTAACACTTCAGTAGTTTTCTTAGTGTTGTATGTAGACGATATACATTGGGAATGTTGTAGATCTACTGTTGCAATTAAGAACTGGCTAGCGACCCAATTCTAAATGAAAGATTTAGGAGAGGCTCAGTTTGTTCTGGGTATACAGATCTTTCGGGATCGTAAGAATAAAGTCCTAGCACTATCTCAGGCATCATACATTGACAAGATGTTGCTCAAGTACTCGATGCAGGACTTCAAGAGGGGCCTACTACTGATAACGGGCAGAAATACACGTTATTACAATGCTAAGTTATAAGACAATATAGGGTTGCATTGATAAAAAAATATAAGATTGCGTCCAAAAAGCATTAAGTTCACAATATTGTGGTCGCATGTGTCCATCGCATAAAAACAGTTAACTTATGTATTTTGTACAGAATATGTGTTGACGTGATGACATGTAGAAATGCATATTATCTTAGGCCTTTTACTTAGAATTATGAAGGTTGTTAGGTAGAATATGTAGCAATCATGATAGAAATTCACGAGAAAATGAGCTTGCGTCGAATGTTATTTTGAATCTCAGCTAATCTGTCATTTTGCGTTATTATGCATTCAATGTTCTATTTTTGTAGCTAACGCAGGAAATGAATGCAAACACAGAAACCGGACTACCGCATAGATGACCGCATGCGGAGAAACACTCCATCACAAAGGCAAATGCGTCGATCAATGCATGGATGTTGCAGTACTCAACCGTATGCGTCCATCGCATGGGAGTTGCGCTCGCCTAGCGATTGCGGTCATCGTGTAGAGTTGCAGTATTAAATGAATGCGGTCATTAAATGATTGTGGCTATGCGACAACATATTCTAATGGGATCAACGCAAGGTTAGTGGAATGAACGCATCAACACATCTACCTCGAGAAAAACCAAAAGATGATGCTGACATTTCATCTACCACGCCATTAGTGGCAGAGGTTCAGAAAGGACTAACGCGCCGAACGTCAGACTCAAAGCAGTCCAATTAATGTTGTCGGCGACCCAAGCTCTATAAATAGAAGCCAATGAGCAGAAATTCAAATTATCCAAGGTTTTCGCCTGAGGTTCGCCTAGGGCGGATCCTTGCGATCCAGACAAATGCGTGAGAAGAAGTTTGAGAGTTCTTCACCTCCTTCATCCATTTCGAGTGACGACCGGAGCTAGATCTCGGAAGAGTCAGTTCCTCCGCCCATCCATGACACCATTGGTAGCCTTGACGCACATCCGCTGGGAACAAGTCTTTGCTTCTAGCCGGTCATTTCTTTTTCCTTTCTTTCTTATATTGTATTGTATGACATCTTGTGATTAAGGAATTAATACAATTCGTTTTCAATGCATTTCTCTGTCTTCTTCGACCCCATCTCCATCTTCTTTACTTTGCATCTTTACTTTCATTGCAACACTTAGTGGGATTGCTTGGGTATCACATACTTAGTCATGTGAATTAGGGATATGAAGCATGTAGCAACCCACCGAGAGGTGTGCGTTGCGTGAGTGTGTGAGTAATCTTATTTTCTTAGTGTGAAGCTGCTGCAATGCCTGTCTATAGGCTAACAAATTGCTTGTCTATGAGTAAAGTCAACAACAATCAACTGCCTGGGAGGGTAAGTGGTTGGACACATTAAGCAATGTATGCATTGTTCACTAGGGATGTGAACAATCTTGCGTCAACCAAGTTCATGCGTATGTCTTGTATTATGTATGCTTCATTCGTCCATTAGGGATACTTGGGAGGGTAGTCTAAGGACAAGATCTAGGCTTGGGAAGGTCAGGTTAGAATCTAGGCTCGGGAGAGTTAGATTAGAACACATAATACAAGAGATAGGAGCTTAGGAATAAGCACTGTTTTCTATTAACCCATCGCATGCATCCTAGAGATAGGATACGATTTGCGCATTTGCATCATCGCATAGGAAAAGAGTAGAGACTTAGAAATAAGCTCTATGGACACTTTTGCATTTAACACATGTGTCCTAGACTTAGGAGCACCACATTTGCATTGAAAAATGATTTGCCGTGCATGAGTGTAGAATGATCGCATGGCTTGTGTTGACTAAGGTTGCCCTTGCGGTCACTCTGAAGGGTTGCAATGAAATCATCTCCGCATTTTATCTATTTTTCCATACATTTATTTCATGTCAAGGTTTGTCGTATCTCTACCTCTCATGCATATTCTCATTGCGTTGATTGTTAGATAGGAGTAGAAGTAGGGTTAACTTAGCAACCTCCCTTCCATTCTTTTATTCAAACCGCTGCATGCACATTACCGCATATATATAGCTACAAGTCCTTGTGTTTGACCTCAGAATACCCGAGAAACTTGCGTTCGCTTTATACTTGGCGTGAGCGCAAGAAAACTTGTGACAGGATGCATGGTCATCGCATACATTTATTAACGCATATTTATTTTAATGCATGATCATCGACGCATGACTATCAACGCATATCTTAAGAACATGCATTGCATACCGCGTCACAGGATTTTGGTTGTCGAGTAAAATTGACTTCTAATTTCCCATCATCAAGTTTTTGGTGCCGTTACCGGGGACTTGGCAGCTAAATGTTTGTTAAGTTTTGTGTCTCTGCGAGAAAACTTTTTATCTTGGGAGTATTGCAGCTTGTGCGACAAGGTTGCAACCAATATTGAAGTATAGACGATGCGCTGAAAGCCAATGTTGACTCTAAGGTAGAAGGGAAATTAGTCGCAAAAGAGCTGAAGGTAATTCTAAGCATATGACGGCCGCATGCGCCCAAAAATTGCCGGAAGTTCCAATGGTCAAGGCAACTTGACCCAAGCAGTTGAGAACCATCTCCTGCATGGAAGCCTCCTTGCGGTGATAACACTCCAATTTTTCCAGGGACGTTTTCTGCTCTATCTTTACTTTGCTTTCTTTGTATAGGTTATTTTTATTTTTTTTTGTTATTTTGGATATATGACTGCTTCCTTGGGTGTGGTACGTTTGCTCTTGTAGGTGCAATAATAAGTCTCCTCGGTTTGTAGTTCAATGGAAGAATTCCTTTCACCCTTCAACGCATGGCTTCGATTACGTGAATTCCAACGCATGAGCGCATGCATTGTTCCGCCTAAGGTTTTTTTCTTGTTATCTTGTATGCCTTATCCTTTTGAAATTCTTTCTTTCTCGATTGCGTTGTTTTGCGATATTTTTATGATGGTACATATAGTTCACCACTTCTTCTAACTAATCAACGCAAGGCATTCTTTACTTTTATTAGCTTCTTCAAATTTTGAAAGTCTTAAGTTTTATTTTGTGCAAACCTTTGTTCAAACATTTATTACCGCATTCTTGTAATTTTGTTTTTAGCTTTACGGTGAGAACGTTGCCAACCTCTAAGTTTGGGGGTGGCAGCGGTCTCGGAGAATTGCATTCATTGCATTGCGATTTTGAAAAAAAAAATTGAAGTGAGATTTTGAGAATAATAACTCCACTGTCAACGCAATGGGGAAACCTATGTTGATAAGAGTTAAGCTGTGAAAGACATTTGCTCGAAGTTGGATGTCCGCATGACACACGTGGGGGTAAGCTAAAATGAAGGCAAGTCGCCAGGATCAGCGCATTAGTGCAACTCCTCTGTCTGACGCAAGCCAAATCAAACGAGACAAGAGTTGAGTTGAATATGGAACGCATTCGAAGTTGGATGCCCGCATGACACACGTGGGGGTAATCGAAAACGAAGTGCGTAACCAGGTTCAACACCACATTTGAATAAGCCATCACAAATTTTTGAAGTATTTTGAATGAACGCATTCTCAAAAGCTAAACACAAAATTGTGGTGAATGAATAAAAGTTTTTGAGCAAAGGCTTGCCGAATCTAAACTTAGAAAAGATCTTTTTGAAGAAGTAGAAAAAGTGGAGGAGGGCATTGCGGTGATGGTCAGGGGTATGTGTAAATTATATTCTGAGAAGTTGGTCATCACAAGGGAAAGCACGAAGGTGAGTTAGAATTTCTTGAGTATAACGCATGTTTGAGGACAAGCATGATTTTAAGTTTGGGGGTGTGATGACATGCAGAAATGGATGTCATCTTAGGCCTTTTACTTAGAATTATGAAGGTTGCTAGGCAGAATATGCAGCAATCATGATAGGAATTCACGAGAAAATGAGCTTGCGTCGATCAGCATGTTGAATCTCAGCTAACCCGTTATTTTGCATTATTATGCGTTCTCCGAGACCGCTTAACTCTTATCAACATTGGTTTTCCAGATAACTAGGGACATACAAGTTGCTGCCCAGGCTTTTACACTGATTTCTACTCGTGCTCAAAAGATAATCTCGCTCTCGCGAGAATCGGCCCCCTCTCTGCTTCTTCGCCTCAAGGTTCTCTTTCGAGTTTCCCTGAGCGATCTCCGGCGTCACCACTCTTCTCTTGCTCCACCTTAAAATGAAAAGAAAACTGTGCATAAAGACGAGTGAACTGAAGTATGAAATCTCTAACTGCTGAACTCGTGAACCCCATTTCTGAAGAATGCCCTTGGTATTTATAGAGCATCCATGGTGAAAGGCGGCTTCTCTTTCATGATTAAACAGATGGGATGGCTTTAATTCCTGACTGATGTGCCAAATAATGGTCACCGAAAAGCTGAATGCATTTGTGATCGTTAACGACTGCCAGCTTAATTGGGATTCGACAGTCATCAGCTTTCTGTCCTATTGCGATTAATTAGCCTTTCACTCAGATGCGCCCACCATGTTGCACTGACCAGGTTGTGGTGATTCTTTTCGGGCGAATGTTTGCGAGCACAATCATCGCAAAGCCTTGCGGTGAAGTTGCCTCGATCGATGATTTCCTATGATCACAATTCTTGCATTGTGTCAATGCATATTCTGCACAAAAATACAAAAATCAACCGTTCTAATGCGATGAATGCATGCGACCGCAATATTATGAAATTGATGCTTAATGGACGCAAATTAACATATTTTATCGACGAAATCCACCATTGTTTAAGAACTTAGAACTATGATAACGTGCATTTCTGTCCATTCTCATGACGCAAGGCGAAAAATGCGATCACAAGAAATCAACGGCCGAGTGCATTAAAAGATTACGTTACCGCAAGGCTATGCGATGATTTATGCTCGTGAATATCTGCTCAAGAAGGTTGCCGCATAGAGCCGGCGCAACTTGGTGGGTGCATCCGGGTGAAAAACGTAATAAATCACGATAGGACAAAAAACTAATGTCGGTTGATTCCGAATTAAGTTGACAAGCCGTTAACGAATTACTGTAGCAAGTAAACTCATCTTTTCGATGACAAATATTCGGCGCATCAGACATAATTAATGCCATCCCATCAGTACAATCATAAGAGGGAAGAAGCCTTTCACCCCGAAGCTCTATAAATACCAGAGGCAACCTTCAGTGAAGGAGTTAGTCAGTTAGCCGATTCGTCGAGTTTGGACAGTTAGATAATTTTCCCTTAGAGAAAAGTAGCCTTGTTTATAGTTTTTCTTTTACTTAAAAGGTGGAGCGAGAGAAGGGAAGAGACGCTGGAAGATCGCTCTGGTCAGCTCGAGAAAGAATCTAGAAGGCGTGGAAAGGTAGAAAGAGGGCCGACTCTCGCAAGAGCGAGATTATCTTTTGAGCAGAGTAGAGAAGAACATTGTAAAAGCCTTGGGAAGTAAGAGATTGCTACCAGGCTCTTTATTCTCATTTCGCATTATTATTCTGTATTTCAATTCTACATCTATAAAATAGAACTTGGTTATCTACATCTGTTCACTCTCTTAAAAGCATGCATGAGTAGCTAAATCTATCGAATGGGTTGAGAAGAACTAAGCTAACATGACCTAGGATCTTCATTGCATTCGATCATCTGGTCTTATGTTGCGCCCAACACCCCTTCAGATCTACTCGAGAGAGAGTTAAAGAAAGAACCTAAGACTTGAGAGATCTAGGTTAGAATCTTGACTCGGGAGAGCAAGATTAGATCTGCATAAGCGAGAGATAGGGACTTAGAGATAAGCTCTGTTTGCCAGCATGCATCGCATGCACCCTAGAGATAGGTTATGATATTATGCGGTCGCCTTGTATGTGTGTATGTCATTTGTCATCGCATAAACAAGAATAGAGGCTTATAGGTAGGTCCTGTAGACTTTATCGCATATATCGCATGCATTCTAGAATTAGAAGCCGTAGCATTTGCGTTGAGAGATGATTTACTATAGTATGTATGTTACATTATCGCCTAACATGAAAGCAATCCAAGGAAGTGTTAGCTGAACCCCTTCTCAACCCGTTCCTTGCATATTCATCGCATCTTCCATATTATCAACTCTTTTCTTAACTTTGCCACATACTTTTTATACCACAAACAACAACCCAAAACAACTCTTTGAATTATTGGTTACCACAATGTCTTCTTAAAAATTATTACCGCATACTGTTTTCCTTAGTCCCTGAGTTCGACCCTGGACTTACCAGGAAACTCAGTAGGATTTATACTTGGATTCTGCTGAGAAAACTTGTTGCATAATGCATTCCCATCACCGCAATTCATTTCATTAATTTCACCGCATAAAATAACGTATCAAGTTTTTGGCGTCGTTGCCAGGGACTTCGGCAATTCAGTGTGCTAACGGTAATTTTTTTTTGATTTCTTTGCAGCTTTCAATCTCTGGCGAATTATGACCTAGAGATTGAAAGAATGTTTCGACGAAGATTGAGAGACAACCGCCAACAACAAGACAGAAATCCAAGAATGGCGGAACAACTAGAAAAAGGGCCGCAAACGAAAATAATATAATTGCCAACCCCATCCTTCTGGCAAATGATCGTAATAGACCCATTTGGGACTATGCGTCGCCTAACCTCTACGATTTCTCCCTAGGAATCATGAGGCCAGCACTGGACATATCGAGTTTTGAATTGAAACCAGTTATGTTGCAGATGATCCAGACTGCTGGACAGTTTGGAGGAAGGCGTGGCGAGGACCCGCACGCCCACCTTCGGAGTTTCATAGAAATCTGCAACACTTTTGTGTTCCTGAATATCTCTACTAAAGAAGTTCGACTAACTTTTTTTCCATTTTCTTTGTGTGAGTAGGCACAAAAATCTGTCTACTCTCTCGAACCGAGGGAGATTATTTCTTAGGAACAAGTGGTAGAGAAGTTTATGAAGAAATATTTCCCACCAACTGAGAATGCCAGGAAAAGGAAATTAATAACCAATTTTGAACAAGACATTGACGAATTGCTCAGCGATGCTTTATCGAGGTTTAAGAGGCTGGTAAGAGACTGTCCACATAACGGATTACCAGACTACTTACATATGGAGATTTTTTACCAAAGGACTGAACCCTGCTTCGCAGACCGCTGCCGGCGGCAGGAGTTGGAGGTCTGCTGGAGAAAACTTATGAAGAGGCCAAAAATATCCTTGATCGCATTTCAAAAAATCACGAGAACTAGAGAGAAAGCGATCAAAGATTAAGAATTAAAGATAGAGACGTGAACGACAGGGCCATCGCATCCCTTCAGAACCAAATGATTGCGATGATGAGTTTGATACAAGGCATCACAATTAACAGCATAGAAGCGAAAAAAGGTAGGTCAACACATTTGCTCAAACGACCGCAAGTTGTGTCATCTGCAGAGACGCACATCCGATGGAAGAATGCCCAGGAAACCCGCAGTCAGTATGCTTCATAAAGAATAATCCTTATTCTGACACGTACAACCCCGAGTGGAGAAACCACCCCAATTTCGCATGGAAAATTCAGCTAGTGCAAATTGCGAGCGAGCTCAAAAATAGACCGGAAGGAGTTTTGCTGAGCTTAACTGAGCTCCCTCACAACACTGGGTGTATA